>NC_057808.1:96615947-96899379 GCF_018294505.1 Triticum aestivum
CTGCCCGCTGCTGCCCTAGCGCTCGGTCGCCTCACCGGCGCCGCTCGCTGCCCGGCCGGCCTCGCCTGGCCGCGCCCGGGTCTGCCCCGTTCAGCACCCGGCGCGCCATCGCCCGGGTTCCACCCCGACGGGCAACCACGCCCGCAACCCCGCTACACTGCCGCCCGTTTTGGCCCCCTGGGCCACTGACGTTGGGGCCCCACGCCCCTGTTTATTAAAGAAATAAAAATATTAATAAAAATATTAATTAATTAGTTAAAAGCCTAATTAACTTAATTAATTAATCTTAATTAACCTAATGAACTAGAATAGTTAGTTAAATCTGTAATTAGTTGGGTGAGTCAATGAGAGGGGGGCCCCACCCCCATTTGACTAGTCAAATGTTGACTGGTCAACTGGGCCACCTGGCCCACATGTCAGCATCTGGTACACTTCTGTGTACACAGAGCTGGGTACCCGTAGCGATTTGTTATTAATTTTCGAATTAGTAATAATTTCAACATATTGTTAAATCTTTGAAAAATCATCGAAAATAATCCGTAACTCGGATGAAAAAGTTTTATACATGAAAGTTGCTCAGAACGACGAGACGAATCCGAATACGCGGTCCGTTCGTCCACCACACATCCCTAGCATAGCGAACATGCAACTTTCCCCCTCCTTTTCATTTGTCCGAAAAATGCCAAACTTTGGGAAAAAATTTCCCGGATGTTTCCCCCCTTCGCCGGTATTGTGTAGCACCGCGTTAGAACATGTCTAGCTCTGCCTGTTGTCCTGTGATGCTCTTGCTTGCTATGTATTTACTGTTTCTTCCCCCTCTTCTCTCCGGTAGACCCTGAGACCGTTGTTGATGCCAACGTCGACGATGACCCCTTCTTCTCTTTCAGCGGAGCTTCCAGGCAAGCCCCCCCTTTGATCATCCCGATATCGCCCATTCCATTCTCTCATGCTTGCACTAGATTTTGCTACTGTTATTGATTGTTTCTATTCTGATGCATAGCTTGCTTTTGTAACCTGCTCATTGTACCATACCTGCTTATCCTAAACTGGTTATTATAGGTTGGTTAGTGATCCATCAGTGACCCCCACCTTGTCCTTGTTGCCCCTGCTTCGTCTTTGATGACTCGATCAACGTGATCGATGACCAGAGCCTGACACGTCACATCACATCACGCCCCTTTTTGTTGCTCGACTCTGCAGAGCTACTATCGAGTGCCGAGGGTGATCCCTCATAACGCACTCCTGATAATAATTCTGTAGTGTAGCTATTCGGTCGTGGTCATCGAGGGTGATTTCCTCTTTCACCATTCCCGATACGGCTCTGTCGTGCAACACCTCAAGTGTGAACCTCGAGGGTGGTCCCGCTTACGTTCACCTTGATGATTACATCGACTGGATTCCTCCGTGGGTGATTCCTCGGGTTTTCCCCTTGATGTTTGGACACACGGTTACCTTGACATTACTTGAGACCTTTGTTGAAGTTGGGTCGGCCCTGAGGGGTACCCGCGAGTTGATGTGAAAGTCGGGCGGGCCCGTTGAGCACCCGCGAGTTTTCTACATGGCATGACCGGGCAGTCTGGGCCCTTGCCGTAAGTCCATGAGACGGGGCGACGGGGTCACATTATCGTGAGTCTCTACTCGTCTCCGCGAGCCCCGAATGCACTAACAGGTTTGGGTATTTGTTCTGTGTTGGCCTCTCGCCTTTACGCACTAACCACCACGCGAGAATAGATATGGGCCTCGACATCGCAGTATCAACCGAAGCTTTGTTAGACGTCCAGTTCAGCATGGCGGCACGGTCGGATCATGCTGGCCATCTGAGGCGGTGCTGGTATTCACCCTACGCGCAACGACCCGGAGTGCAACAGACGATGGGCCCAAGACCCCGGGGCACTTAGGATGTAGACCGGCGGGGACCTCTCTGCTGAGCCTAGGTAGGGCTGCGACATGTTGATCTTCCGAGGCCGGGCATTGATGCCAGAAAGGTGTGTCCGGCCAGAGTGATCGAGCGTGTTGGGTAACGTGGTGCACCCCTGCACGGAAGACATATATTCGAATACCGTCTCCACGGTAATGGACGTTCAGACTTGTATCTGGATCTTATATAACTAGAAATGGATACTTGAGATATGTGATGGATATGTGGCTCCGGGATTGCTTTCTCGTAGGGAGTCGAGGAAGGATCTCTGGGCGTTAATGTTACAACATGCTTGTTAATTATAAACTGCTATTCTTTACTCTTCCACATGCTGCAAGATGCTTGGAGCTGCTTGAAGATGCTAGTCTTGGATAGGCTAGGCCTTCCCCTCTATGCTGGCATTCTGCAGTTCAGTCCACAGATACAGCCCTTCCATTTGATACCAATGCATACTTAGTATAGATCTGATGCTTGCGAGTACTTTGGATGAGTACTCACGGTTGCTTTGCTACCCCTTTTCCCCCTTCCTTCGTTTTTTCGGTTGATGCAACCAGATGGTGGATCCTTGGAGCCAGATGCCACCGCCGACGGATGCTACTACGTGGAGACCGCCGACGACTAGGAGTAGTTGGGAGGCCCAGGCAGGAGGCCTTGCCTCTTCGATCATTCTTGCTTTTGTGTTTGCCTTCTTAAGGCAGCCTTGTTTAACTTGATGTCTGTACTCAGATATTGTTGCTTCCGCTGATGCTTGTGTTTTGAGCTTCTGTATTCTAGCCCTCGAGGCCCCTGGCTTGTAATATGAAGCTTGTATTGTTTTATTTGTGTCTAGAGTTGTGTTGTGATATCTTCCCGTGAGTCCCTGATCTTGATCGTACACATTTGCGTGTATGATTAGTGTACGGTCGAATCGGGGGCGTCACAAGTTGACGGGCCGCATACTGCGCCGCTAACTCAGCCTCTCGGCGTGCTCTACCTTGAACCACCACGTTCTGAGCATCAGCACCACTGCCCACCGAGTTATGCCCTCGATGTGGGTTACGGTTCCGCGCACTGCTTGACATCGCCGGTTCATCAATACGCCTGCTGTAATTTCGGCTTGGGCGGGGAGTGGAATGAATCCTCTCGCGGCTGTATGAATAAGCCTGCTGCTGAGTCAAGGCTGTCTGAAGGAGCTCTCTAGCCCGTCGCGTCTCAACCGCTACTGGAGACTCTCTTAGATCGGGAGAGCCGCCAATCGTGAAGTGGCGGCAACTATGTTATCCAATGTGTTATAGTAATGACCCGGAGGCGTTGATATGTGATGTGACAGGACATTGTTCTGACGAGGCGGGTCCATCATGCGCGGCTGAACCGGTGCCCCCGTTCCAGGTGCCTCCACCCGGTTTACCACTGGCTGATTACTGGTTCCTGCTCCTGGCGTGTTAAAGAGATTCCTTGCCTCATTAACCGGAGGCAGGTGAGACCGGTACCTTCTCCTCATGACATCATTTGACGCGCTCTGATCCAACATAAGCCCGTAAGCCTGTGCATCCAATTCGGCCCGCTCTGCAGCCATCCTGGTGTCCTCAGCTGCCAGGTCTGCCTTGGCCTGAGCTATCTGATCCTTCACTTTCGCACCTTCCGTGTTATGCTCATCCTGATTCGCCAGGTTAACTTCTGCCGCTAGCAGTGTTGCCAAAGCGTCAAATAAGTCAGACAAAACCCGAGCCGGCGCTCGCGTAGGGCCTCCTGCCCCGGCTGCTGTCGCCGCCGCTGATCCGGAGATCATCGCTGCTGCAGTCAAAGAATGCTGCACTAGCTGCGTACCGACCATGAAGATCGCAACCCGGCTCGGCGGATCGAAGGGGTCCGGGATACTGTCGCCATCGGAACAGCCCCAAGCCGACCGTCTTGTCGTTGATACAATGACTCGGTCTCTCCGGTAGATGACTCGTCATCAGAGTAAATGACGGTTTCACCACCAAATGCCGATCTAACCTCATATTCCGCTCTATGGATGACTGTCACGACCGGTTTTCCAATAAAAATATTTATTGAGAAATCGATCCCTTTTACGGACCAGTAGAGAAGAATCCTTCTTACTGGTAGACAAAATCTTGATCACAGAAGAAAATACCAGGAGTACTGAATATAATACAAGGTTGAGCGGAGACTGCTCAACAATTTATACAAACACGCCAATACTACATAAAGGCGGATAGGGTGGCATAACTACTAACTCACAATAAAAGCGGTGGTGGAAATATCACAGCGAAGTGGGTGACATGACTCCTGAATCTAACAGCTCTTCGAGCGTCGGAGTGAGGCTTGAGGATACTTATTGTGGGTGGCGGAAGCGAATATAATACAAGTGACCAATATCCAGGATCGCACGGGAATGACTGGGATTCCTCTAGGCGTCGGACTCACTATCAAACTCTTCATCCATGAGATCACCTTCGTCAACATCTGGCCAAATCAACAAGCCAGGTGAGTACTATGAAAGTACTCGCAAGACAGTTCGGACATAAGAGATAACAAATGTAAACATGATGCATATGAACAGATTAACAAGCGCACTCAGACAATGAGATAGCAATGTATGGACAATAAAAGGGAAGTCGGGCGGTAGTCCTCCCGAAATCCCAAAGTAATACTGAGGGCCAATCGAGTGTCTGAATGACTCCTCGAAAGGATACAAATGAAATAACAATGCCGCAGTCGGGCGTCAAGGCGACACCACATAAAGGGCTTATAATTGAATATGAAAGACAGTGCATGCCACAGTCAGACGTCTGAGCGACATCACATAAAGGGCTTATATCAAAAGTAAATAACGGACATGCCACAGTCGGACGTCTGAGCGACATCACATAAAGGGCTTATATCAAAAGTAAATAACGGACATGCCACAGTCGGACGTCTGAGCGACATCACATAAAGGGCTTATATTGAAAGTAAATGACAAGAGTGCCACAGTCGGACGTCTGAGCGACATCACATAAAGGGCTTATATCAAAAGTAAATAATGGACATGCCACAGTCGAACGTCTGAGCGACATCACATAAAGGGCTTATATCAAAAGTAAATAATGGACATGCCACAGTCAGACGTCTGAGCGACATCACATAAAGGGCTTATGTCATAACTTAATAATTCAATAGCTCAAGAATATAGATCATTTCAAGTACGAGATAAATAAAAGGTTAGTCCATCCACAGGAATAACAATTCAAACGGGTATACCACCTAAGCTTGTTCACCGGGGATTTACCACTAGGACTGACATAGATATGGATATACTGGCCATGGTCCTTGATCACGGACACGATGACTCGGAAGGATTTGACTCTGCAGAGTTTGTACTTTAACCACAGCCAACGGATTTCAGTAGTCACGAGGACTAGTTTCGTTTACGGTGTTTTAGGAGAAACACATCTAACCAGTACACACCCATTCAACATTCCGATGCCAGGAATCACCCTCGGCAAAGTTCAAGAAAAACCTTGAGACGGGGAGGCTACAACCTCGCGTAGCATGGGATCAAATTTATATACGCGCGCTCTAAGGGGTGCCCCCCTCTCGGTCCCAACCGGAAACACCCATGCCCCCTGACCGGATGACTGGCTTTAATCTAGGGCCATGGAACCCTCATCCTGGCCCCTCTATTTGGTGTGTACAAGGAAAGAGGTTAACAACTTGCTAAACCGTATTCTTTGCAGAAAACATGTGGCAGCACGAAAGGGAAGGAACGGTAACGTGACTCAGTCCACGTTAACATCGGAATTTAACGGATGACGTAAGGCTGGCATGCTACAACAATACCACCTCACTACCTTTCATGTCACCACATGATCAGGTCATCTCTCATCAAGGGTCACGGTAACTTCGAAACACACGGTCAGTTGCCTTCCATGCAACGTAATACTCACCGATGCTCATATGCCATGCACAACCATTCAAGCAAACATGCAAAACACCTATCATATCAAAGGTTCAAACATGCTTTCCTGGTTCAGAGAAGTCGGAGTCTAGCTCGGCGAAGTTCGTGGCTCCGTCACCTCCTCCGGAACCTACGGTATAACAAAACGGTACACTAACATGAAAATCATCGCGTGCATAAAATTTGTTCCAAAATTTTTCCAAATAAATACTATAAAAAACTAGACAAAAATACAAGACTGGCAGAAAAAGAATCAATCAAAAATCATCTTTTATTAAAAAGTTATAAGGGTTTTAGTCCAGGGACTAATCTTTGATGAAACAGAAAAGAACCGGGGACTTAACTGAGAAAACAGAAAATGGTTCGGAGAAAAGGGCGCCAGCTCAAAGAGAAGACGCATTCTGCCCGAAGGCGCTATCAGAAAACGGTTCGAGGGGGAGAGAGAAGAGAGGCTGACGGGGGGTCCCACATGTCAGGTTTAAAACTTCGCCGGCGCCCGAAGGCTGCGGTGGTCGCCGGCATCGAACCACGGCGAGGCAGGGAGATCGGAGGGTACCAAGAGGTTCAGTGTGTTCTTCCACGTCGGTGGGTGGTGGACTTGGCCGTCGGAGAGCACCACATCGACGGCGACACTTTCTCCGGCGGACGGTGGTTCGGGCGATGGTGGAGAACTCTGGTGGGTGCTGCAAACTCCAAATTGAAGCGCGGGTCAGGAGAGTGGATGCATAAGGAAGCTACTGGCAAGAGTTGAGGGGTAGAGGTGCACGCACAAGAGCGAATCGAGCTGGGTCCCGTGGCGGGTCGAGGCGGCCGGAGTTGGGGAAGAAGGCTCCCTCGGGGCTCTTCCAGTGGCTTGGCGTGGTATTGGTGGTGCGTAGGGGTGGTGTGAGTTCGAGTTCGAGCTCGGGGCCTCTATTTATAGGCGATCAGAGCGGGTGGCCGTGAACGGGATTTCTCCAGCGAGCGATTACGGCGAGGCAGAGGTTGGGTAGGGGGTTTAGGGGGCTAGGCACCATCAGGGAAGTTCACTGGTGCCGTTCCACCGCTAAACCTCGGTCGGGCTTGGCGTAATGCGCCGCTCATCGACGGGGCGGCCGTACGGGCACGGCGGCGGCAGAGAGCGCGCTCCGCGCCTAGCAGTTCACGGCGAAGGATGGCAGCGCGCACGGGGGAGTGGATGGCCACGCGGCGGTCTCCGGTAGCTTGGGCGGCGCTGGACGGCGCCGTCCATGCTGTGCCTCCCTCTGGCAGCCGCAAAGCCGCTGCTGCCGTCGCTCACGGGTGGCGCACCTCCTCCTGCTCGTCGCCGACGCCCGCAAGACTCCAGGAGCTCGTGCGGCGCAGGGATAAGAAGGAGGGGATGGGGAGCAAGGCGCCACCGCGGTACTGGCGAGATTGAGAATGGTTTCTGAAGAAAACGACAGTGTTCCTGAAACTGTTAAACTGAACTTTCTGAACATGATAGCAACAGTGCCAGTCAGGTGTTCGACGAAATGATTTGGCATGAAGAAAAAATTTTCTGGAACTGGGACTTGGTGAGGTGACCTCTCAATGCACCCAGAGGCTGCCTGAATTTTCTCAGATTTTTTGGAGGAGAATTCAAATGAATTTCATCAAATTTGGCAAATAAGGTCCAAACTTGCAGCAAGTACAATTTGAAATATTTGAACTGAAGACCAGTGGATCTTCATGGATCCTGGTTGAGGGCTCAAAGGACTAGCTAGGGAAACTTGTTTGGAGGAAAGAATCAAAGTAGAAAGGGTAGCTCCTTTGTAAAACTCCAAGAGCCAAAGTAGAGGGCAGAAATTGTTTTTGATGAGAAATAAATGGAAACAAATATATGGAGAGGTTCAACTTGCTGGATTTGAAGTATATCATGATCCAAAGATGGGGAAAGGCTTTTGGGAGAGGATTTCCACTTGGGTCATGGCAAGAAGGATTTTTGAAAGGGGGAGAAAATCACTCCAAATGCCATAGGGCTATTTTTAAAAGATTTTTTTTTAAAAAAAAAAGAAATTTCCCAATTGAAAAACAATTGGGTTTGAGTCCACATAACATGGAAAAACCTCCAAGGTCAAAATCAAGTCTTGGGTGAATCCAAAACAAAACACTTGTCATAAAAGAAAAATATTTTGAGAGGGAAAGTTCTTTTAGAAGAAAAATTTAAATACCCTCCTCAAATCAAATAAAAGATTTTGATAAAACCAAAAATAAAAACTTTGGGTGTCACAGCACCTACCCCCTTAGGAAAAATCTCGTCCTCGAGATTTCTGCTGATCCTCAAATAGATATGGATACTCTGCCTGGAGAAAATCTGCCCTTTCCCATGTAGCTTCATCCTCGGTGTGGTTGCTCCAGTGAACCTTGAAAAATTTCGTTGTTTTCTGTCGGGTCCTCCGTTCAGACTCTTCCAATATCTTGACTGGCCGTTCTCTGTAGGTGAGATCTAGTTGCACATCAAGGCTCTCATGAGATACATGCTTTTTCGGGTTACTCACATATTTCCTCAACTGTGAGACGTGGAACACGTCGTGGACGTCTGACAGCTCTTTGGGTAGGTCTAGCTGGTAGGCTACTGTGCCTCTTCGTGCAATCACACAGAATGGTCCAATAAATCTTGGGGCTAGCTTCCCCTTGATTTTGAACCGTTGCAGGCCCCTCATAGGGGATACTCGTAGGTATATGTAATCACCGGGTTCAAAGCTGACCTCACGATGTTTCCGATCGTAATAGCTCTTCTGTCGGCTTTGGGCTGTCTTGAGTCTGTCCCTGATCTGTTTAACTCTCTCCTCGGCCTCCTTGAGCATGTCTGGGCCGAAGATACGACTGTCACCTGTTTCTGACCAATTCAATGGGGTACGACACCTCCGTCCGTACAATGCTTCAAAGGGTGCCATTTTTAAGCTGGCTTGGTAACTGTTGTTGTAAGCAAACTCGGTATATGGCAAACTTTCTTCCCAACTGGATCCATAGGTGAGCACACAAGCTCTCAGCATGTCCTCTAGGATTTGGTTCACGCGTTCCGTTTGTCCATCCGTCTGAGGGTGGTACGCTGTACTGAATGCTAGTCGCGTGCCCAAAGCTTGTTGTAAGTGATCCCAGAATTTAGAGACAAATTGAGTGCCTCGGTCGGATATTATAGTTTTTGGGACTCCATGCAAACAAACTATACGGGAGAGATAAAGCTTGGCTAGCCTTTGAGTGGAGTAGGTCGTCTTCACGGGAATGAAATGTGCTACCTTGGTTAGCCTATCTGTGATGACCCATATGGCATCATTTCCGCGTTGAGATCGAGGTAGTCCGACAATGAAGTCCATTCCAATTTCATCCCATTTCCACTCAGGTATCCTGTTTGGCTGTAGCAGTCCTGCTGGCTTTTGATGCTCGGCTTTTATGCGCTGACATGAATCGCAACAAGCAATGAATGTGGCTATATCCCTCTTCATACCGTGCCACCCAAAATCTCTCCTGAATGTCTTTGTACATTTTGGTTCCTCCAGGGTGGATCGAGTATGGAGCGGTGTGGCTTTCAGTTAGGATTTGTTGCTTGAGTTCCTCAAGGTTTGGTACGCAAAGTCTGTCCCCGTACCATAATATTCCTTCATTGTCTGTGACGAACTCTGAAGCCTTGCCTAGGCTCATTTTTCCCTTTATACCTTCGATGCTGGGATGCCCCAGCTGAGCCTTCTTAATTTGTTCCATTAGGGTGGGACGTATCTCCAGGTTTGATACGGTGCCCTCAGAGACTAACACCATGTTGAGTCTAGCGAACTCCTGCTGAAACTCCGGTCTCAAGTTCTGTGGATTGTCGTTGCCCGGGCTGGGGTTCCGACTAAGAGCATCTTCCACTACATTTGCTTTCCCTGGATGGTAGTGAATACCGACATCATAGTCCTTGACCAATTCCAACCAGCGTCGCTGCTGTAGATTTAGCTCTGGTTGTGTGAAAATATATTTAAGGCTCTTATGGTCCGTATATATTTCACAACGATTTCCCAACAGAAAGTGCCTCCATTCCTTGAGTGCATGGATGACGGCTGCTAGCTCCAAGTCATGAGTAGGATAATTTTCCTCATGCTTCCGTAGTTGCCTGGAAGCATACGCGACAACTTTGCCATCTTGCATCAGTACGCATCCGAGGCCCTTCCGGGATGCGTCACAAAACACTTCAAAACTCTTGTGTATGTCTGGCACGGTCAAAACTGGTGCTGTTGTTAGTTTCTTCTTGAGTTCTTGGAAGCTTTTCTCGCGTGCTTCCGTCCATACAAATTTCTTGTCTTTCTTTAGCAATTGTGTCATCAGTTTTGCCACAGTGGAGAATCCTTCAATAAATCTCCAGTAATATCCAGCCATTCCAAGGAAACTCCGCACATCTGTCATGTTGGCAGGTGGTTTCCAGGCAAGTATGGCTTTGACTTTTTCTGGGTCTACGGCCACGCCTTCTTGGGTCAATATATGGCCTAGAAAACCAACTTGTCTTAGCCAAAATTCACACTTGCTAAATTTGGCGTACAATTTATGTTTCCTTAATTCTCCCAAAACAATTCTGAGATGTTCAGCATGCTCTTCTGGTGTCCTTGAATATACCAGAATATCGTCAATGAACACCACAACAAATTTGTCCATGAATTTCATAAACACTTTGTTCATGAGGTGGACGAAGTATGCGGGGGCGTTCTTCAGTCCAAACGGCATTACTGTGAACTCATATAATCCGTATCTGGAGGTGAATTCCGTCTTAGGGATATCTTCTGTCCGTACTTTCAATTGATGATATCCCGATCTTAAATCAATTTTTGAGAACACCTTGGCTTGTGCGAGCTGGTCAAACAAATCATTTATCCGTGGCATCGGATACTTGTTTTTGATGGTGACCATATTGAGAGCTCGATAGTCTATACACAGTCTCAGTGTCCCATCCTTTTTCTTGGCGAATAATACTGGTGAACCCCATGGTGAAGAGCTGGCTCGAATAAATCCTTTGTCTAGTATTTCCTTTATCTGCTTCTTCAATTCTACCAACTCTGAGGGTGCCATCCTATAAGGTTTCTTATAGATGGGAGTGGTGCCAGGTGCTAGTTCAATGCTGAACTCTATTTCTCGGTCTGGTGGCATGCCTGGTAGTTCTTCAGGGAATACGACGGGAAATTCGCACACCACTGGAACTTTTCTCAATTCTGAAATGTCCACTTTGTTCAGCTTTGGTTGTCGTGATCGTGGTCTCTCTTGAGCTGTAACCTTTATTGTCTTGCCGTGATGATGAGTGAGACTCACAGTCCGATTGAAACAATCAATAAATCCCTTGTTGGTGGTCAACTAGTCCATTCCTAGGATGACATCCAGTCCTTTATTTTCCAACACGATGAGATTAGCCTGAAACTTTAGTCCTTCGAACTCAATGATCACTCCTTGGCAGTAACTCTGAGCGATCTGCTTATTTCCGGGGGACTTGATGATCATAGATTTTTCCAAGGGAAGTATCGGAAAACCATGTTGTAAAATAAAACTCTTCGAAACGAACGAGTGAGAAGCTCCAGAATCAAACAAAACCATGGCAGGTACTGTGTTGACAGGGAACGTACCGAGTACGATGTCTGGGGCATTCTGGGCTTCTTCCCTGGTCACATGGTTCAGGTGACCCTTCCTGTGATTGTTGCTGGGATTGAAATTGTTGCGCTTGGGGCTGGATTGTTCCCTCCATTGTTCGGCTTGGGGGCCGAGTTCCTTGGTTTTGGGCACTGTTTGGCATTGTGCCCTACTTCACCACAAGCATAGCAAGTGACCCCTGGACGGTACTGTTGGGGAATGTAGCAAAAATTCAAAATTTTCTACCCATCACCAAGATCAATCTATGGAGTTTACTAGCAACGAGAGGGAAGGAGTGCATCTACATACCCTTGTAGATCGCGAGCGGAAGCGTTCAAGAGAACGGGGTTGATGGAGTCGTACTCGTCGTGATCCAAATCACCGATGATCCTAGCGCCGAACGGACGGCACTTCCGCGGTGAACACACGTACGGAGCAGCGACGTCTCCTCCTTCTTGATCCAGCAAGGGGGGAGGAGAGGTTGATGGAGATCCAGCAGCACGACGGCGTGGTGGTGGAAGTAGCGGGATCCCGGCAGGGCTTCGCCAAGCGCAAGCGGGGAGGAAGAGGTGTCACGGGAGGGAGAGGGAGGCGCCAGGGCTTAGGTATTGCTGCTCTCCCTCCCCCCCACTATATATAGGGCCAAGGGAGAGGGGGGCGCAGCCTTGGCCCTTCCTCCAAGGAAGGGTGCGGCCAGGGAGGAGTCCATCCTCCCCAAGGCACCTCGGAGGTGCCTTCCCCCTTTAGGACTCTCCCTTTCCCTTATCTCTTGGCGCATGGGCCTCTTGGGGCTGGTGCCCTTGGCCCATATAGGCCAAGGCGCACACCCCTACAGCCCATGTGGCCACCCGGGGCTGGTGGACCCCCTTGGTGGACCCCCGGACCCCTTTCGGCACTCCCGGTACAATACCGATAATGCGCGAAACTTTTCCGGCGACCAAAATAAGACTTCCCATATATAAATCTTTACCTCCGGACCATTCCGGAACTCCTCGTGACGTCCGGGATCTCATCCGGGACTCCGAACAACTTTCGGGTTACCGCATACTAATATCTCTACAACCCTAGCGTCACTGAACCTTAAGTGTGTAGACCCTACGGGTTCGGGAGACATGCAGACATGACCGAGACGACTCTCCGGTCAATAACCAACAGCGGGATCTGGATACCCATGTTGGCTCCCACATGTTCCTCGATGATCTCATCGGATGAACCAAGATGTCGAGGATTCAATCAATCCCGTATACAATTCCCTTTGTCTACCGGTATAGTACTTGCCCGAGATTCGATCGTCGGTATCCCGATACCTTGTTCAATCTCGTTACCGGCAAGTCTCTTTACTCGTTCCGTAACACATCATCCCGTGATCAACTCCTTGGTCACATTGTGCACATTATGATGATGTCCTACCGAGTGGGCCCAGAGATACTTCTCCGTTTACACGGAGTGACAAATCCCAGTCTCGATTCGTGCCAACCCAATAGACACTTTCGGAGATACCTGTAGTGCACCTTTATAGCCACCCAGTTACGTTGTGACGTTTGGTACACCCAAAGCATTCCTACGTTATCCGGGAGTTGCACAATCTCATGGTCTAAGGAAATGATACTTGACATTAGAAAAGCTCTTAGCAAACGAACTACACGATCTTGTGCTAGGCTTAGGATTGGGTCTTGTCCATCACATCATTCTCCTAATGATGTGATCCCGTTATCAACGACATCCAATGTCCATGGTCAGGAAACCGTAACCATCTACTGATCAACGAGCTAGTCAACTAGAGGCTTACTAGGGACATGGTGTTTTCTATGTATCCACACATGTATCTGAGTTTCCTATCAATACAATTTTAGCATGGATAATAAACGATTATCATGAACAAGGAAATATAATAATAACCAATTTATTATTGCCTCTAGGGCATATTTCCAACAGTCTCCCACTTGCACTAGAGTCGATAATCTAGTTCACATCACCATGTGATTAACACTCACAGGTCACATCACCATGTGACCAACATCCAAAGAGTTTACTAGAGTCAACAATCTAGTTCACATCACTATGTGATTAACACTCAATCAGTTCTGGTTTGATCATGTTATGCTTGTGAGAGAGGTTATTAGTCAACGGGACTGAACGTTTCAGATCCGTGTGTGCTTTACGAATATCTATGTCATCTTGTGGATGCTACCACACGCTACTTGGAGCCATTTCAAATAACTTCTCTACTATACGAATCCGGTTTACTACTCAGAATCATCCGGATTAGTGTCAAAGTTCGCATCGACGTAACCCTTTACGACGAACTCCTTTTCACCTCCATAATCGAGAAAATTCCTTAGTCCACTAGATACTAAGGATAAGTTCGACCGCTGTCATGTGATCCATTCAAGGATCACTATTGTACCCCTTGACTAACTCATGGCAAGGCACAGTTCATGTGCGGTACACAGCATAGCATACTGTACAGCCTACGTCTAAAGCATAGGGGACGACCTTCGTCCTTTCTCTCTCTTCTGCTGTGGTCAGGTCTTGAGTCTTACTCAATACTCACATCTTGTAACACAGCTAAGAACTCCTTCTTTGCTGATCTATTTTGAACTCTTTCAAAATCATGTCAAGGTGTGCGTTCTTTGAAAGTATCATCAGGCGTCTTGATCTATCTCTATAGATCTTGATGCCCAATATGTAAGCAGCTTTATCCAGGTCTTCCTTTGAAAAACTCCTTTCAAACAACCCTTTATGCTTTCCAGAAATTTTACATCATTTCGGATCAACAATATGTCATTCACATATACTTATCAGAAAGTTGTAGCGCTCCCCCTCACTTTATTGTAAATACAAGTTTCTAACAAACTTTGTATAAACCCAAAAACTTTGATCACTCCATCAAAGAGTATATTCTGACTGCGAGATGCTTGCTCTAATCCATGGAAGGATCGCTGGAGCTAGCATACCTTTCAGCATCCTTAGGATTGATAAAACCTTTCTGATTGTATCACATACAACCTTTCCTTACGAAAACTGGTAAGGAAACTTGTTTTGACATCCATCTGCCAGATTTCATAAATGCAGCTAATGCTAACATGATTCCGACGGACTTAAGCATCGCTATGGATGAGAAAATCTCATCGTAGTCAACTCCTTGAACTTGTGAAAATACTCTTTGCCACAAGTCGAGCTTCATAGACGGTAACCTTACCGTCCACGTCCGTCTTCTTCTTAAAGATCCATTTATCTCAATGGCTTGCCGATCATCGGGCAAGTTCACCAAAGTCCATGCTTTGTTCTGATACATGGATCCTATCTCTAATTTCATGGCTTCTAACCATTTGTCGGAATATGGGCCCACCATCGCTTCTCCATAGCTCGTAGGTTCAGTATTGTCTAACAACATGATATCTAAGACAGGATTACCGTACCACTCAGGAGTAGTACATATCCTTGTCGACCTACGAGGTTTGGTAGTGACTTGATCCGAAGTTTCATGATCACTATCATAAGCTTCCAGTTCAATTGGTGTAGGTGCCACAGGAACAACTTCCTGTGCCCTGCTACACACTAGTTCAAGTTATGGTTCAATAACCTCATCAAGTCTCCACCATCCTCCCACTCAATTCTTTCGAGAGAACTTTTCCTCGAGAAAGGAGTCGTTTCTAGAAGCAATTACTTTTGCTTCCAGATCTGAAATAGGAGGTATACCCAACTGTTTTGGGTATTGAAGATGCATTTATCCGCTTCGGGTTCGAGCTTATCAGCATGAAACTTTTTCACATAAGAATCGCAGCCCCAAACTTTTAAGAAACGGCAACTTAGGTTTCTCTAAACGGTGTTGTCTCAACGGAATTGCGTGGTGCCCCTTTTAAAGTGAATGCGGTTGTCTCTAATGCCTAACCCATAAACGATAGTGGTAATTCGATAAGAGACATGATGGTATGCACCATATCCAATAGGGTGCAGTTTTGATGTTCGGACACACCATCACACTATGTTGTTCCAGGCGGTATTAATTGTGAAACACTTTCCACAATGTCTTAATTGTGTGCCAAACTCGTAACTTAGATATCTCTATGATCACATCATAGACATTTTATCCTCTTGTCACGACGATCTTCAACTTCACTCTGAAATTACTTGAACCTTTCAATAATTCAGACTTGTGTTTCATCAAGTAAATATTCTCAGCATCTACTCAAATCATCTGTGAAGTAAGAACATATCGATATCCACAGCGTGCCTCAGCACTCATTGGACTGCACACATCAAATGTATTACTTCCAACAAGTTGCTCTCTTGTTCCATCTTACTGAAAACGAGGCCTTTCAGTCATCTTGCCCATGTGGTATGATTTGCATGTCTCAAGTGATTCAAAATCAAGTGAGTCCAAACGATCCATCTGCATGGACTTTCTTCATGCATATATACCAATAGATATGGTTAGCATGTCTCAATCTTTTCAAAAACGAGTGAGTCCAAAGATCCATCTACATGGAGCTTCTTCATGCGTTCTATACCAATATGACTCAAATGGCAGTCCCACAAGTATGTGGTACTATCATCACTATTTTATATCTTTTGGCACGAACATGTGTATCACTGCGATCGAGATTCATTTTAGGTGCAAGACCATTGAAGGTATTATTCAAATAAACAGAGTAACCATTATTCTCCTTAAATGAATAACCATATTGCGATAAACATAATCCAATCATGTTTATGCTCAACGCAAACACCAATCTCGATGGTAGAGGGAGCATGCGATGCTTGATCACATCAACCTTGGAAACACTTCCAACACACATCGTCATCTCACCTTTAGCTAGTCTCCATTTATTCCGCAGCTTTTATTTCGAGTTACTAACACTTAGCAACCGAACCGGTATCTAATACCCTGATGCTGCTAGGAGTACTAGTAAAGTACACATTCACAAAATGTATATCCAATACACTTTTGTCGACCTTGCCTGCCTTCTCATCTACCAAGTATCTAGGGTAGTTCTGCATCAGTGACCGTTCCCCTCATTACAGAAGCACTTAGTCTCGGGTTTGGGTTCAACCTTGGGATTCTTCACTAGAGCAGCAAATGATTTGCTGTTTCATGAAGTATCCCTTTTGCCCTTGCCCTTCTAGAAACTAGTGGTTTTACTAACCATCAACAATTGATGCTCCTTCTTGATTTCTACTTTCGCGGTGTCAAACATCGTGAGTTGCTCAAGGATCATCATGTCTATCCCTGATATGTTATAGTTCATCACGAAGCTCTAATAGCTTGGTGGCAGTGACTATGGAGAACCATCACTGTCTCATCTGGAAGATTAACTCCCACTCGATTCAAGCGATTGTGGTACTCAGACAATCTGAGCACATGCTCAACGATTGAGCTTTTCTCCCTTAGTTTGCAGGCTTAAGAAACTTGTCAGAGGTCTCATACCTCTTGACGTTGGCACTAGTCTGAAATCCTGATTTCAGTCTTCTGAACATCTCATATGTTCTGCGACGTTTCAAAACCATCTTTGGTGCCACAATTCTAAACAGTTAGCATTACGCATTGAACTATCATGTAGTTATCAAAACGTGTATGTCAGATGTTCCGCAACATCTACAGACGACGCTGAGGTTCAACACACCAAGCGGTGCATTAAGGACATAAGCCTTCTGTGCAGCAATGAGGACAATCCTCAGTTTTACGGACCCAGTCCGCATAATTGCTACTATCAACTTTCAACTAAATTTTCTCTAGGAACATATCTTAAACAGTAGAACTAAAGCGTAAGCTATGACATAATTTGCAAAGACCTTTTGACTATGTTCATGATAATTAAGTTCATCTGATTAATGAACTCCCACTCAGATAGACATCGCTCTAGTCATCTAAGTGATACATGATCCGAGTCAAACTAGGCCGTGTCCGATCATCACGTGAGACAGACTAGTCATCATCGGTGAACATCTCCATGTTGATCGTATCTACTATACGACTCATGTTCGACCTTTCGGTCTCTTGTGTTCCGAGACCATGTCTGTACATGCTAGGCTCGTCAAGTCAACCTAAGTGTTTTGCATGTGTTCCGAGGCCATGTCTGTACAAGCTAGGCTCGTCAACACCCGTTGTATTCGAACGTTAGAATCTATCACACCCGATCCTCACGTGGTGCTTCGAAACAACGATCCTTCGCAACGGTGCACAGTTAGGGGGAACACGTCTCTTGAAATTTTAGTGAGGGATCATCTTATTTATGCTACCGTCGTTCTAAGCAAATAAGATGTAAACATGATAAACATCACATGCAAATCATAAAGTGACGTGATATGGCCAATAGCATCTTGCGCCTTAGATCTCCATCTTCGAGGCGCGGCATGATCACCTTCGTCACCGGCATGACACCATGATCTCCATCATCATGATCTCCATCATCGTGTCTTCATGAAGTTGTCTCGCCAACTATTACTTCTACTACTATGGCTAACGGTTAGCAATAAAGTAAAGTAATTACATGGCATTTTCATTGACACGCAGGTCATACAATAAATTAAGACAACTCCCATGGCTCCTGCCGGTTGTCATACTCATCGACATGCAAGTCGTGATTCCTATTACAAGAACATGATCAATCTCATACATCACATATATCATTCATCACATCCTTTTGGCCATATCACATCACATAGCATACCCTGCAAAAACAAGTTAGACGTCCTCTAATTGTTGTTGCATGTTTTACGTGGCTGCTATGGGATTCTAGCAAGAACGTTTCTTACCTACGCAAAAGCCACAACATGATATGCCAATTTCTATTTACCCTTCATAAGGACCCTTTTCATCGAATCCGATCGACTAAAGTGGGAGAGACAGACACCCGCTAGCCACCTTATGCAACTAGTGCATGTCAGTCGGTGGAACCTGTCTCACGTAAGTGTACGTGTAAGGTCGGTCCGGGCCGCTTCATCCCACGATGCCGCCGAATCAAGATAAGACTAGTAACGGCAAGTAAATTGACAAGATCGACGCCCACAACTACTTTGTGTTCTACTCGTGCATAGAAACTACGCATAGACCTAGCTCATGATGCCACTGTTGGGGAATGTAGCAGAAATTCAAAATTTTCTATGCATCACCAAGATAAATCTATGGAGTTTACTAGCAACGAGAGGGAAGGAGTGCATCTACATACCCTTGTAGATCGCGAGCGGAAGCGTTCAAGAGAACGGGGTTGATGGAGTCATACTCGTCGTGATCCAAATCACCGATGATCCTAGCGCCGAACGGACGGCACCTCCGCGTTCAACAGACGTACGGAGCAGCGACGTCTCCTCCTTCTTGATCCAGCAAGGGGGAGGAGAGGTTGATGGAGATCCAGCAGCACGACGGCGTGGTGGTGGAAGTAGCGGGATCTCGGCAGGGCTTCGCCAAGCGCAAGCGGGGAGGAAGAGGTGTCACGGGAGGGAGAGGGAGGCGCCAGGGCTTAGGTATTGCTGCCCTCCCTCCCCCCCACTATATATAGGGCCAAGGGAGAGGAGGGGCGCAGCCTTGGCCCTTCCTCCAAGGAAGGGTGCGGCCAGGGAGGAGTCCATCCTCCCCAAGGCACCTCGGAGGTGCCTTCCCCCTTTAGGACTCTCCCTTTCCCTTATCTCTTGGCGCATGGGCCTCTTGGGGCGGGTGCCCTTGGCCCATATAGGCCAAGGCGCACACCCCTACAGCCCATGTGGCCACCCGGGGCTGGTGGACCCCTGGACCCCTTTCGGCACTCCCGGTACAATACCGATAATGCGCGAAACTTTTCCGGCGACCAAAATAAGACTTCCCATATATAAATCTTTACCTCCGGACCATTCCGGAACTCCTCGTGACGTCCGGGATCTCATCCGGGACTCCAAACAACTTTCGGGTTACCGCATACTAATATCTCTACAACCCTAGCATCACCGAACCTTAAGTGTGTAGACCCTACGGGTTCGGGAGACATGCAGACATGACCGAGACGACTCTCCGGTCAATAACCAACAGCGGGATCTGGATACCCATGTTGGCTCCCACATGTTCCTCGATGATCTCATCGGATGAACCACGATGTCGAGGATTCAATCAATCCTGTATACAATTCCCTTTGTCTACCGGTATAGTACTTTCCCAAAGCATTCCTACGGTATCCGGGAGTTGCACAATCTCATGGTCTAAGGAAATGATACTTGACATTAGAAAAGCTCTTAGCAAACGAACTACACGATCTTGTGCTAGGCTTAGGATTGGGTCTTGTCCATCACATCATTCTCCTAATGATGTGATCCCGTTATCAACGACATCCAATGTCCATGGTCAGGAAACCGTAACCATCTATTGATCAACGAGCTAGTCAACTAGAGGCTTACTAGGGACATGGTGTTGTCTATGTATCCACACATGTATCTGAGTTTCCTTTCAATACAATTTTAGCATGGATAATAAACGATTATCATGAACAAGGAAATATAATAATAACCAATTTATTATTGCCTCTAGGGCATATTTCCAACAGGTACGTGAAGTCCTTGTCCCTGGAATGAAACTGTCTGGTTGGCCTTAGATCAGTAGTCGTGGATTTTCTTGCTTCATTCCTCGGAACCTCAGTCTTGCTTCGATTGTTGCGAGCAAGGGTCGTCTTGTCCCTCTTTCGCTTACGAATATCTTCCAGACTGCGGCGCTCATTCTCCAAGGTAATGGCCTTGTCAACCAAAGTTTTGAAATCTGGGAAAGTGTGTACGACCAGTTGGCATTTTAATGCCGGCGCCAGGCCATCCAAAACTTTTCCATCCTTTTGTTCTCAGTCATATGTTCATCGTAGGCATAACGAGATAGCTGGGTAAACTGACCGTTGTATTCTGTCACTAACATGCCTCTTTGCTTGAGGTCATCAAATTCTCTTTTCTTGATTTTTATGATGCTCCTGGGGATGTGTGCCCCATGAAAGCCTTCCTTAAACTCTTCCCAGGTGATGTTGTGTTCACTGGGATGCATGTGTAGGAAGTTTTCCCACCATGCTGCAGCTGCTCCAGTAAGGTAGTGAGGTGCATAGAGCACATTCTCCTGATCAGAACATTGAGCAATAATCAACTTTCTTTCGATGTCACGAAGCCAATCATCGGCTTCAAGCGGCCTATCAGTGTGAGCAAACGTTGAAGGGCGTGTCTTCTACAGTTCAGACAACTTGGAGTGCGGTTGATATGGCTCACGGTGGTTTCCCATATTGATGACGTGATTCATCATCTCTTGGTGTTCTTGCTGGCTTTGTTCGAAGAGGCGGCATACTTGAGATAAGGCTGCCTCACTGTCCTGTTGACTAGACTGTCCCTAAGTGAAGTTGTTGCCCCGAGATTTCTGCTGATCCTCAAATAGATATGGGTACTCTGCCTAGAGAAAATCTGCCCTTTCCCATGTAGCTTCATCCTCGGTGTGGTTGCTCCACTGAACCTTGAAAAATTTAGTTGTTTTCTGTCGGGTCCTCCGTTCAGACTCTTCCAATATCTTGACTGGCCGTTCTCTGTAGGTGAGATCTGGTTGCACATCAATTCTCTCATGAGATACATGATTTTCCGGGTTACTCACATATTTCCTCAACTGTGAGACGTGGAACACGTCGTGGACGTCTGACAGCTCTTTGGGTAGGTCTAGCTGGTAGGCTACTGTGCCTCTTCGTGCAATCACACAGAATGGTCCAATAAATCTTGGGGCTAGCTTCCCCTTGATTTTGAACCGTTGCAGGCCCCTCATAGGGGATACTCGTAGGTATACGTAATCACCGGGTCCAAAGCTGACCTCACGATGTTTCCGATCATAATAGCTCTTCTGTCAGCTTTGGGCTGTCTTGAGTCTGTCCCTGATCTGTTTAACTCTCTCCTCGGCCTCCTTGAGCATGTCTGGGCCGAAGATACGACTGTCACCTGTTTCTGACCAATTCAGTGGGGTACGACACCTCCGTCCGTACAATGCTTCAAAGGGTGCCATTTGTAAGCTGGCTTGGTAACTGTTGTTGTAAGCAAACTCGGCATATGGCAAACTTTCTTCCCAACTGGATCCATAGGTGAGCACACAGGCTCTCAGCATGTCCTCTAGGATTTGGTTCACGCGTTCCGTTTGTCCATCCGTCTGAGGGTGGTACGCTGTACTGAATGCTAGTCGCGTGCCCAGAGCTTGTTGTAAGTGATCCCAGAATTTAGAGACAAATTGAGTGCCTCGGTCGGATATTATAGTTTTTGGGACTCCATGCAAACAAACTATACGGGAGAGATAAAGCTTAGCTAGCCTTTGAGTGGAGTAGGTCGTCTTCACGGGAATGAAATGTGCTACCTTGGTTAGCCTATCTGTGATGACCCATATGGCATCATTTCCGCGTTGAGATCGAGGTAGTCCGACGATGAAGTCCATTCCAATTTCATCCCATTTCCACTCAGGTATCCTGTTTGGCTGTAGCAGTCCTGCTGGCTTTTGATGCTCGGCTTTTATGTGCTGACATGAACCGCAACAAGCAATGAATGTGGCTATATCCCTCTTCATACCGTGCCTTCCCAAAATCTCTCCTGAATGTCTTTGTACATTTTGGTTCCTCCAGGGTGGATCGAGTATGGAGCGGTGTGGCTTTCGGTTAGGATTTGTTGCTTGAGTTCCTCAAGGTTTGGTACGCAAAGTCTGTCCCCGTACCATAATATTCCTTCATTGTCTGTGACGAACTCTGAAGCCTTGCCTAGGCTCATTTTTCTCTTTATACCTTCGATGCTGGGATGCCCCTGCTGAGCCTTCTTAATTTGTTCTATTAGGGTGGGACGTATCTCCAGGTTTGATACGGTGCCCTCAGAGACTAACACCATGTTGAGTCTAGCGAACTCCTGCTGAAACTCCGGTCTCAAGTTCTGTGGATTGTCGTTGCCCGGGCTGGGGTTCCGACTAAGAGCATCTGCCACTACATTTGCTTTCCCTGGATGGTAGTGAATACCGACATCATAGTCCTTGACCAATTCCAACCAGCGTCGCTGCCGTAGATTTAGCTCTGGTTGTGTGAAAATATATTTAAGGCTCTTATGGTCCGTATATATTTCACAACGATTTCCCAACAGAAAGTGCCTCCATTCCTTGAGTGCATGGATGACGGCTGCTAGCTCCAAGTCATGAGTAGGATAATTTTCCTCATGCTTCCGTAGTTGCCTGGAAGCATACGCGACAACTTTGCCATCTTGCATCAGTACACATCCGAGGCCCTTCCGGGATGCGTCACAAAACACTTCAAAACTCTTGTGTATGTCTGGCACGGTCAAAACTGGTGCTGTTGTTAGTTTCTTCTTGAGTTCTTGGAAGCTTTTCTCGCATGCTTCCGTCCATACAAATTTCTTATCTTTCTTGAGCAACTGTGTCATCGGTTTTGCCACAGTGGAGAATCCTTCAATAAATCTCCGGTAATATCCAGCCATTCCAAGGAAACTCCGCACATCTGTCATGTTGGCAGGTGGTTTCCAGGCAAGTATGGCTTTGACTTTTTTGGGTCTACGGCCACGCCTTCTTGGGTCAATATATGGCCTAGAAAACCAACTTGTCTTAGCCAAAATTCACACTTGCTAAATTTGGCGTACAATTGATGTTTCCTTAATTCTCCCAAAACAATTCTGAGATGTTCAGCATGCTCTTCTGGTGTCCTTGAATATACCAGAATATCATCAATGAACACCACAACAAATTTGTCCATGAATTTCATAAACACTTTGTTCATGACGTGGACGAAGTATGCGGGGGCGTTCGTCAGTCCAAACGGCATTACTGTGAACTCATATAATCCGTATCTGGAGGTGAATTCCGTCTTAGGGATATCTTCTGTCCGTACTTTCAATTGATGATATCCCGATCTTAAATCAATGAGAACACCTTGGCTTGTGCGAGCTGGTCAAACAAATCATTTATCCGTGGCATCGGATATTTGTTTTTGATGGTGACCATATTGAGAGCTCGATAGTCTATACACAGTCTCAGTGTCCCATCCTTTTTCTTGGCGAATAATACTGGTGAACCCCATGGTGAAGAGCTGGCTTGAATAAATCCTTTGTCTAGTAATTCCTTTATCTGCTTCTTCAATTCCACCAACTCTGAGGGTGCCATCCTATAAGGTTTCTTATAGATGGGAGTGGTGCCAGGTGCTAGTTCAATGCTGAACTCTATTTCTCGGTCTGGTGGCATGCCTGGTAGTTCTTCAGGGAATACATCGGGAAATTCGCACACCACTGGAACTTTTCTCAATTCTGAAATGTCCACTTTGTTCAGCTTTGGTTGTCGTGATCGTGGTCTCTCTTGAGCTGTAACCTTTATTGTCTTGCCGTGATGATGAGTGAGAATCACAGTCCGATTGAAACAATCAATAAATCCCTTGTTGGTGGTCAACCAGTCCATTCCTAGGATGACATCCAGTCCTTTATTTTCCAACACGATGAGATTTGCCTGAAACTTTCGTCCTTCGAACTCAATGATCAGTCCTTGGCAGTAACTCTGAGCGATCTGCTTATTTCTGGGGGACTTGATGATCATAGATTTTTCCAAGGGAAGTATCGGAAAACCATGTTGTAGAACAAAACTCTTCGAAACGAACGAGTGAGAAGCTCCAGAATCAAACAAAACCGTGGCAGGTACTGTGTTGACAGGGAACGTACCGAGTACGATGTCTGGGGCATTCTGGGCTTCTTCCCTGGTCACATGGTTCAGGTGACACTTCCTGTGATTGTTGCTGGGATTGAAATTGTTGCGCTTGGGGCTGGATTGTTCCCTCCATTGTTCGTCTTGGGGGCCGAGTTCCTTGGTTTTGGGCACTGTTTGGCATAGTGCCCTCCTTCACCACAAGCATAGCAAGTGACCCCTGGACGGTACTGTTGGGGAATGTAGCAGAAATTCAAAATTTTCTACGCATCACCAAGATCAATCTATGGAGTTTACTAGCAACGAGAGGGAAGGAGTGCATCTACATACCCTTGTAGATCGCGAGCGGAAGCATTCAAGAGAACGGGGTTGATGGAGTCGTACTCGTCGTGATCCAAATCACCGATGATACTAGCGCCGAACGGACGACACCTCCGCGTTCAACACACGTATGGAGCAGCGACGTCTCCTCCTTCTTGATCCAGCAAGGGGGGAGGAGAGGTTGATGGAGATCCAGCAGCACGACGGCGTGGTGGTGGAAGTAGCGGGATCCCGGCAGGGCTTCGCCAAGCGCAAGCGGGGAGGAAGAGGTGTCGAGGGAGGGAGAGGGAGGCGCCAGGGCTTAGGTATTGCTGCCCTCCCTCCCCCCCACTATATATAGGGCCAAGGGAGAGGGGGGCGCAGCCTTGGCCCTTCCTCCAAGGATGGGTGCGGCCAGGGAGGAGTCCACCCTCCCCAACGCACCTCGGAGGTGCCTTCCCCCTTTAGGACTCTCCCTTTCCCTTATCTCTTGGCGCATGGGCCTCTTGGGGCTGGTGCCCTTGGCCCATATAGGCCAAGGCGCACACCCCTACAGCCCGTGTGGCCACACGGGGCTGGTGGACCCCCTTGGTGGACCCCCGGACCCCTTTCGGCACTCCCGGTACAGTACCGATAATGCGCGAAACTTTTCCGGCGACCAAAATAAGACTTCCCATATATAAATCTTTACCTCCGGACCATTCCGGAACTCCTCGTGATGTCCGGGATCTCATCCGGGACTCCGAACAACTTTCGGGTTACCGTATACTAATATCTCTACAACCCTAGCGTCACCGAACCTTAAGTGTGTAGACCCTACGGGTTCGGGAGACATGCAGACATGACCGAGACGACTCTCCGGTCAATAACCAACAGCGGGATCTGGATACCCATGTTGGCTCCCACATGTTCCTCGATGATCTCATCGGACGAACCACGATGTCGTGGATTCAATCAATCCTGTATACAATTCCCTTTCTCTATCGGTATAGTAATTGCCCAAAGCATTCCTACGGTATCCGGGAGTTGCACAATCTCATGGTCTAAGGAAATGATACTTGACATTAGAAAAGCTCTTAGCAAACGAACTACACGATCTTGTGCTAGGCTTAGGATTGGGTCTTGTCCATCACATCATTCTCCTAATGATGTGATCCCGTTATCAACGACATCCAATGTCCATGGTCAGGAAACCGTAACCATCTATTGATCAACGAGCTAGTCAACTAGAGGCTTACTAGGGACATGGTGTTGTCTATGTATCCACACATGTATCTGAGTTTCCTATCAATACAATTTTAGCATGGATAATAAACGATTATCATGAACAAGGAAATATAATAATAACCAATTTATTATTGCCTCTAGGGCATATTTCCAACAGGTACGTGAAGTCCTTGTCCCTGGAATGAAACTGTCTGGTTGGCCTTAGATCAGTAGTCGTGGATTTTCTCGCTTCATTCCACCCAGGTTTTAAGCATAGATGTTATATGCACGATTAGAACATAAGTGAGTTGTGGGCGATACAAGTCATACTGCTTACCAGCATGTCACACTTTGGTTCGGCGGTATTGTTGGATGAAGCGGCCCGGACCGACATTACGCGTACGCTTACGCGAGACTGGTTTTACCGCCGTGCTTTGCACACAGGTGACTAGCGGGTGTCAGTTTCTCCAACTTTAGTTGAACCGAGTGTGGCTACGCCCGGTCCTTGAGAAGGTTAAAACATCACTAACTTGACGAACTATCATTGTGGTTTTTATGCGTAGGTAAGAACGGTTCTTGCTCAGCCCGTATCAGCCACGTAAAACTTGCAACAACAAAGTAGAGGATGTCTAACTTGTTTTTGCAAGGCATGTTGTGATGTGATATGGTCAAGGAATGATGCTATATTTTATTGTATGAGATGATCATGTTTTGTAACTGAGTTATCGGCAACTGGCAGGAGCCATATGGTTGTCGCTTTATTGCAAGCAATGCAATCGCCCTGTAATGCTTTACTTTATCACTAAGCGGTAGCGATAGTCATAGATGCAATAGTTGGCGAGACGACAATGATACTACGATGGAGATCAAGGTGTCGCGCCGGTGACGATGGTGATCATGACGGTGCTTCGAAGATGGAGATCACAAGCACAAGATGATGATGGCCATATCATATCACTTATATTGATTGCATGTGATGTTTATCTTTTATGCATCTTATTTTGCTTTGATTGACGGTAGCATTATAAGACGATCTCTCACTAAAGATAAAAGTGTTCTCCCTGAGTATGCACCGTTGCCAAAGTTCGTCGTGCCCAGACACCACGTGATGATCGGGTGTGATAAGCTCTACGTCCATCTACAACGGGTGCAAGCCAGTTTTGCACACGCAAAATACTCATGTTAAACTTGACGAGCCTAGCATATGCAGATATGGCCTCGGAACACTGAGACCGAAAGGTCGAGCGTGAATCATATAGTAGATATGATCAACATAGTGATGTTCACCATTGAAAACAACTCCATTTCACGTGATGATCGGTTATGGTTTAGTTGATTTGGATCACGTGAGCACTTAGATGATTAGAGGGATGTCTATCTAAGTGGGATTTCTTAAGTAATATGATTAATTAAACTTAAATTTATCATGAACTTAGTACCTGATAGTATTTTGCATGTCTATGTTTGTTGTAGATAGATGGCTCATGATGTTGTTCCGTTGAATTTTAATGCGTTCCTTGAGAAAGCAAAGTTGAAAGATGATGGTAGCAATTACACGGACTGGGTCCGTAACTCGAGGATTATCCTCATTGCTGCACAGAAGAATTACGTCCTGGAAGCACCGCTAGGTGCCAAACCTGCTGCAGGAGCAACACCAGATGTTATGAACGTCTGGCAGAGCAAAGCTGATGACTACTCAATAGTTCAGTGTGCCATGCTTTACGGCTTACGGCTTAGAACCGGGACTGCAATGACGTTTTGAACATCATGGAGCATATGAGATGTTCCAGGAGTTGAAGTTAATATTTCAAGCAAATGCTCGGATTGAGAGATATGAAGTCTCCAATAAGTTCTACAGCCGCAACATGGAGGAGAATAGTTCTATCAGTGAGCATATACTCAGAATGTCTGGGTATAACAATCACTTGATTCAACTGGTAGTTAATCTTCTGGATGATAGCGTCATTGACAGAATTCTTCAATCACTGCCACCAAGCTACAAGAGCTTCGTGATGAACTATAACATGCAAGGGATGATTAAGACGATTCCCGAGCTCTTCGCAATGCTAAAGGCTGCGGAGGTAGAAATCAAAAAGGAGCATCAAGTGTTGATGGTCAATAAGACCACCAGTTTCAAGAAAAAGGGCAAAGGGAAAAGAAGGGGAACTTCAAGAAGAACAACAAACAAGTTGCTGCTCAAGAGAAGAAACCCAAGTCTGGACCTAAGCCTGAGACTGAGTGCTTCTACTGCAAGCAGACTGGTCACTGGAAGCGGAACTGCCCCAAGTATTTGGAGGATAAAAAGGGTGGCAAGGTGAACAAAGGTATATGTGATATACATGTTATTGACACCTTACCAGAGCTCGCAGTAGCACCTGGGTATTTGATACTGGTTCGGTTGCTAATATGTGCAACTCAAAACAGGGACTACGGATTAAGCGAACACTGGCTAAGGACGAGGTGACGATGTGCGTGGGAAATGGTTCCAAAGTCGATGTGATCGCCGTCGGCACGCTACCTCTACATCTACCTTCGGGATTAGTTTTAGACCTAAATAATTTTTATTTGGTGCCAGCGTTGAGCATGAACATTATATCTAGATCTTGTTTGATGCGAGACGGTTATTCATTTAAATCTGAGAATAATGGTTGTTCTATTTATATGAGTAATATCTTTTATGGTCATGCACCCTTGAAGAGTGGTCTATTTTTGATGTATCTCGATAGTAGTGATACACATATTCATAATGTTGAAGCCAAAAGATGCAGAGTTGATAATGATAGTGCAACTTATTTGTGGCACTGCCGTTTGGGTCATATTGGTGTAAAGCGCATGAAGAAACTACATACTGATGGACTTTTGGAATCACTTGATTATGAATCACTTGGTACTTGCAAACCATGCCTCATGGGCAAGACGACTAAAACGCCGTTCTCCGGAAGTATGGAGCGAGCAACTGATTTGTTGGAGATCATACGTACTGATGTATGTGGTCCAATGAATGTTGAGGCTCGCGGCGGGTATCATTATTTTCTCACCTTCACAGATGATTTAAGCAGATATGGGTATATCTACTTAATGAAACATAAGTCTGAAACATTTGAAAAGTTCAAAGAATTTCAGAGTGAAGTTGAAAATCATCGTAACAAGAAAATAAAGTTTCTGCGATCTGATCGTGGAGGAGAATATTTGAGTTATGAGTTTGGTCTACATTTGAAACAATGCGGAATAGTTTCGCAACTCACGCCACCCGGAACACCACAACGTAATGGTGTGTCCGAACGTCGTAATTGTACTTTACCGCTATCGTTTTGGGGTTATGCTTTAGAGACGGTCGCATTCACGTTAAATAGGGAACCATCAAAATCCATTGAGATGACGCCTTATGAAATGTGGTTTGGCAAGAAACTAAAGTTGTCGTTTCTTAAAGTTTGGGGCTGCGATGCTTATGTGAAAAAGCTTCAACCTGATAAGCTCGAACCCAAATCGGAGAAATGTGTCTTCATAGGATACCCAAAGGAAACTTTTGGGTACACCCTCTATCACAGATCCGAAGGCAAGACATTCGTTGCCAAGAATGGATCCTTTCTAGAGAAGGAGTTTCTCTCGAAAGAAGTGAGTGGGAGGAAAGTAGAACTTGATGAGGTAACAGTACCTGCTCCCTTATTGGAAAATAGTTCATCACGAAAACCGGTTCCTGTGACGTCTACACCAATTAGTGAGGAAGTTAATGATGATGATCATGAAACTTCAGATCAAGTTGTTACTGAACCTCGTAGGTCAACCAGAGTAAGATCCGCACCACAGTGGTACGGTAATCCTATTCTGGAGGTTATGTTACTAGACCATGACGAACCTACGAACTATGAAGAAGCGATGGTGAGCCCAGATTCTGCAAAATGGCTTGAGGCCATGAAATCCGAGATGGGATCCATGTATGAGAACAAAGTATGGACTTTGGTTGACTTTTCCGATGATCGGCAAGCCATCGAGAATAAATGGATCTTCAAGAAGAAGACTGACGCTGACGGTAATGTTACTGTCTATAAAGCTTGACTTGTTGCAAAAGGTTTTTGACAAGTTCAAGGGATTGACTACGATGAGACCTTCTCACCCGTAGCGATGCTTAAGTCTGTCCGAATCTTGTTAGCAATTGCCGCATTTTATGATTATGAAATTTGGCAAATGGATGTCAAAACAGCATTCCTGAATGGATTTCTGGAAGAAGAGTTGTATATGATGCAACCGGAAGGTTTTGACGATCCAAAGGGAGCTAACAAAGTGTGCAAGCTCCAGCGATCCATTTATGGACTGGTGCAAGCCTCTCGGAGTTGGAATAAACGTTTTGATAGTGTGATCAAAGCATATGGTTCTATACAGACTTTTGGAGAAGCCTGTATTTACAAGAAAGTGAGTGGGAGCTCTGTAGCATTTCGGATATTATATGTGGATGACATATTTTTTATTGGAGATGATATAGAATTTCTGGATAGCATAAAGGGGTATTTGAATAAGAGTTTTTCACTGAAGGACCTCGGTGAAGCTGCTTATATATTGGGCATCAAGATCTATAGAGATAGATCGAGACACTTAATTGGACTTTCACAAAGCACATACCTTGACAAAGTTTTGAAGAAGTTCAAAATGGATCAAGCAAAGAAAGGTGTGAAGTTGAGTAAGACTCAATGCCCGACCACTGCAGAAGATAGAGAGAAAATGAAAGATGTTCCCTATGCTTCAGCCATAGGCTCTATCATGTATGCACTGCTGTGTACCAGACCTGATGTGTGCCTTGCTATTAGTTTAGCAGGGAGGTACCAAAGTAATCCAGGAGTGGATCACTGGACAGCGGTCAAAAACATCCTGAAATACCTAAAAAGGACTAAGGATATGTTTCTCGTTTATGGAGGTGACAAAGAGCTCGTCGTAAATGGTTACGTCGATGCAAGCTTTGACACTGATCCAGACGGTTCTAAATTGCAAACCGGATACGTGTTTTTATTGAATGGTGGAGCTGTCAGTTGGTGCAGTTCTAAACAAAGCGTCGTAGCGGGATCTACATGTGAAGCGGAGTACATAGCTGCTTCGGAAGCAGCAAATGAGGGAGTCTGGATGAAGGAGTTCATATCCGATCTAGGTGTCATACCTAGTGCATCGGGTCCAATGAAAATCTGCTGTGACAATACTGGTGCAATTGCCTTGGCAAAGGAATCCAGATTTCACAAGAGGACCAATCACATCAAGAGACGCTTCAATTCCATCCGGGACCAAGTCCAGGTGGGAGACATAGAGATTTGCAAGATACATACGGATCTGAATGTTGCAGACCCGTTGACTAAGCCTCTTCCACGAGCAAAACATGATCAGCACCAAGGCTCCATGGGTGTTAGAATCATTACTGTGTAATCTAGATTATGGACTCTAGTGCAAGTGGGAGACTGAAGGAAATATGCCCTAGAGGCAATAATAAAGTTATTATTTATTTCCTTATATCATGATAAATGTTTATTATTCGTGCTAGAATTGTATTAACCGGAAACATGATACATGTGTACATAGACAAACAGAGTGTCACTAGTATGCCTCTACTTGACTAGTTCGTTGATCAAAGATGGTTATGTTTCCTAGCCATAGACAAAGAGTTGTCATTTGATTAACGGGATCACATCATTAAGAGAATGATGTGATTGACATGACGCATTCCGTTAGCTTAGCACTTGATCGTTTAGTATGTTGCTATTGCTTTCTTCATGACTTATACATGTTCCTATGACTATGAGATTATGCAACTCCCGTTTACCGGAGGAACACTTTGTGTGCTACCAAACGTCACAATGTAACTGGGTGATTATAAAGGTGCTCTACAGGTGTCTCCGAAGGTAATTTTTGGGTTGGCGTATTTCGAGATTAGGATTTGTCACTCCGATTGTCGGAGAGGTATCTCTGGGCCCACTCGGCAATGCACGTCACTATAAGCCTTGCAAGCATTGCAACTAATGAGTTGGTTGCGGGAGGATCTATTACAGAATGAGTAAAGAGACTTGCTGGCAACGAGATTGAACTAGGTATTGAGATACCGACGATCGAATCCCGGGCAAGTAACATACCGATGACAAAGGCAACAACGTATGTTGTTATGCGGTTTGACCGATAAAGATCTTCATAGGATATGTAGGAGCCAAGATGAGCATCTAGGTTCCGCTATTGGCTATTGACCGGAGACATGTCTCGGTCATGTCTACATAGTTCTCTAACCCGTAGGGTCCGCACGCTTAAAGTTCAATGACGGTTATATTATGAGTTTATGTGTTTTGATGTACCGAAGGTAGTTCGGAGTCCCAGATGTGATCACGGACATGACGAGGAGTCTCGAAATGGTCGAGACATAAAGATTGATATATTGGACGACTAAGTTCGGACACCGGAATGATTTTGGGGAGTATCGGGCATATACCGGAGTACCGGGGGGTTACCGGGACCCCCCGGGGAGACTAATGGTCCTATTGGGCCCTAGTGGAGAAGAGGAGGGGCAGCCAAGGGGCAGCCGCACGCCCCCTCCCCCGCAGTCCAAATTGGACAAGGAGGGGGGCGGCGCCTGTGGCACCCCGGCTCAGAGCGACCAGTTTTGCATGCATTGCCAGCCTAGAGACTATGTCTTCTGGCAACACACAACATCTTGGTACAGAAAACAACCGCTTTATTGATGCTAGCGGATCAGAGTTTATATTAGAACAGATGTCGAGGCCAAGCGGCACACACGGTGCGGCCGAACAATATGTACATTATTTAGTGAACATAAAGGGGCCTCGATCATAACAACTACGCGGCAGCCGAACATCGTCGTAGCAGAAACTCCATAGCACAGGGACACCGATGTGGACACGATCTAGACTCGAGCAGCACTCCTTTCCAACGAGACTTTCCGGAAATCTGGCATGACATGCCAGGTCAGTACATTGAATGTACTTGCAAGCTCACAACAGGATAATCATAATGACAAACAATATCATGATAATTAACCAATTAATAATGCAATAATTTTCCAACATGCTGTGATCATGCTCTTGTGATAAACGTCCCTCGGGATAGACTTACCAACCGTGATCGCTCTCGGATCACAAACAAACCACCATCGTGGTCTTGACCAGAGTAACTCGTGATCCTTACGGCAATCACAACCACGACCAATATTTGGTCTCGAACATCTCGATGGCCTTTCCGCCATCATCAACAGTGCAAAGTTCATAACTTAGTGTGCAAATTTATTAAACGTTGACTCATGGTGGGACCTACTATGAGGCATCCGTGACCGTGGACTTGGCTATCGATAGATTATCACTCTGCAGAGGTAGCACACTGTACCCACACCACGGAATCCATGGCCTCGCATTCCCATTCCGGCGGACCAACGGCATTCCGACAAAACCCTTCCATTGCCATGAAACTCTCTCGGCCACTCCGACCCAATCCCCAACGGGCTAGTCCTGGGTGGCCCCGTGTCTACAAAAGACACAACGGCTACCGTCGGGGCCAAAACGATCCCACTCGGGGACCCGGTACCATAATCTCAACAACGGGCACACAAGGTTATGCCTGCTTACCGGGCCAGGGTAAGCATGCCCATAACCTTCCCTAGTTGGAGGCACCGACCAGAGGCATGTCAATGGACCGAATCAAGGCCTCCCCACAAAGGCAAGTGTGGTTGCACTGGGGAAAAACTCGATTCAGCGGCACCATGACCCAGTCAATGATATATTAAAGTTGAATTATATTCAGGTTCAACTTAAAATGAAAATGACCAGTGTCATAGCATGCCATGAAATGCAATACTACACATGCATCACATATTAACGAAAATGACTGATGTCAACCATATTCACACTAAGCATAAACATCAACAACTTATATTACTTTCCTGGTCAGGGTAACTCTCACTTTAACAAGATATTTTGTAACAAGTTTTATTATTTAACTCATGTAAGAAAATAACTTCGATTAATTTCTCATATGCATAGCAAAGATTATACTACCATCACCACAAGCAAATCCTAATTTCTTTACCAACCAAGTTAGGTTTCAACATTCTGTAAATCAAGCAAAATGCTAAACAAGCACTTAACATAATATTTTCTAGCAAATTTTACTATTTTATTTGTGCAAGAAAATAACTATAAGTAATTACTCATATGCATAACAAATCATTTTATCATTACCACAAGTAGATCTTAACTTTGCTTTATCAACTAAGCTAGTTTCATCATTCTGTAAATCCATCATAATAACTAACAAACACTTAACAGAATATAAATAACATAATAGTTATTTGAATGCATGGATTAATCATTTCATTCAAGTAAGAAAATCATAAACATTGAAATGACACCATGAAAATGTTGATGTGGCTTGCCTTAGTGCAGATGAGGTTCACAAGCCTTCTGGTGATCCTCAAGACAAGCCTCACCCTGTGAAAATAATTTTAAGCACAAGAAGAAAATATCAAGAACAATTCTGAAAATCACCAGAAATTCTAGACAGCTCAGAAAAATCTCATCTTTGGTGAGCTGCTAGATTTCTTTGCAAAGAACAAAATGCAAAAAGAGTCAATTCATTTGGACTTATTGTTGAAAAGTTATAGCTGTTTGAAGCTCTCTGGAAATTAATTGAATTTGAATTTAAATAAAACAGACTAGGGGGGTGACGTCGAAGGCGTAAAGCCTCAGGGTACCACCACTCGTACCGCTTCGCGCGCATACAAGGTGGCTGACTAGCGGGGCTCGCTAGTCAGGTGAGGTGGAGGGGAAGAAGGAAAAAGAGGGGGTCGCGGCTTCGCCGGAGCTCTCGCCGGCGATGAGGGCTCCTTGGCCAAAACGAGAGGGAGGGATTGAGAGAGGGGATGGAGGTGCACCTGCCCGTACCCGTAGCGTAGCTAGGGGTGGTCGGACAGCGTCGGAATCGACCTCGCAAGCGGAGGCAAAGAGCGGTGGTCGCCGGAGATGAGGAAGATGGCGAGTAGAGGCAACTTCAGGGGCTCCAAGGGGATGGGATGGCTTCAACGGAGAGAGGTAGAGGCCCTAGAAGGGTCGCCCTGGCCTGGGAGGGGCTGGAGCTACCGCGACGACCCGAGGGGATCGCCGGCGAGCTCGAGCTCGGGGACGGCGGCCCGCGGCCTGCCCGGCCGGGCTACGGCCAACTACACGCTTGTGGAGTGTGTGGGAGTGGAGGATGGTGCTCGAGGAGGCTGGGGGTGGATCCTTTTATAGGCGAGCGTCGGGGGTGGATCGGGGCTCCGCCGGCGACACCTGGACACTGCGCCCGGCGACGAGCAGCGTCAGTGAGAGGGGGAGAAGACGATGCAGCTCACGCGGGGACTGTGGGCGAGCGGGGACGAACACAGGATCAAGAGGAAGGCGACGAGCACAGTGTAGAGCGCACTGTGGCGTTGGCCGGACCGCGCCTGTGCTAGCTGCGGTGAGCTCCGGCGTCGGCGAGCGCCAGGGGGGAGTTAATTGCGTTGAGACGAGGATGGTGGCGAAGTTTGGCACGCTCGGGCAGACGGGGGAAGCAAGCACGCGCGAACAGTGCGCTCGGCGGGACTCAGAGCGCGTTGACACGCATGCTGGCATCATGGACACGCGTGGTCACCGCGTCAACTCTCCCCTCAGGCCGACCAACGTCCAAAGATCATGTCTGGCTTGTTGTTCGTGGTAGTTTTGAAGATTACCACGCTTTTGTTTTGCTCCAGATGTAGTAGAGAAAATTTTACAAGCCAGGTAAGTTTCTGATCTGTAACCTTGAGAGGTTACTGAGGTCAAATGGCTGGGAGTAGGGGCCTGTGCTTTGGATGCTAGCCATTATCTACTAAGGTGATGATGCACAAGAAAACTCAGGCACAATGGAGCAAGTAAAATGGTAGTTGCTATAGAAACCACCATTTCTGTCCAGAACAGAAAATATTTTCTGTAGCAAAAATATTCCAAAAAGTGATGAAATATTTTTGCTCAGGAAGGTGCCCTAGGGTTCAAAGAATATTTGTGAGTTTTCTCAGATTTTTGTGGGCAAGAAAAATTAGGGTTGCTTTGGAGCTCATTGAACTAGCTAGGGTTTTAGAGAGGAAAAATGAATATTTTTCATTTAAGAAAAATATTCCCAAGATTATTTTGAGGTGGATCAAAAGGGGAATGATGATTAGAGAGGGGAATGATGCACTTGGGTGAAAACCAAGTGTACCCAAGTGTTTAAGTCCATAAGAAAAGATTCAAAAACTCCAAATTTCAAAATAAAGCCAAATGAAAATCAGGCAAATAAGAGAGGGCAAACATCAGGCTGTCACAAACCTCCCCCACTTAGAATGAATCTCGTCCTCGAGATTCGGTTGCTTGGGAAAACCACTCTGGATAATGTGACTGTAAAAATTCTTCCCTCTCCCAAGTTGATTCTGACTCTGTGTGATGCTCCCACTGAACTTTGTAGAATTTTCTTACTTTACTGCGAGTGACCCTTTCCATCTGATCCAAAATTCTAAACGGTGTTTCTTCATAGGTCAAATCATTTGCCAATGCTACCTCAGCCATAGCAGTCCTTTTCTCAGGCGGGGATATGCAACTTCTTAATTGTGAAACATGAAACATGTTATGTACGTCTACCAATTCAGCGGGTAGTTCCAACTGATATGCAACAGTACCCACTCAGGACATAACCGGGAATGGACCAATAAATCTAGGTGCCAATTTTCCACGGGTCTGAAATCTCTTGACTCCTTTCATAGGAGTGACTCGGAGGTATACGTGTTCTCCGGGTTCAAAATTGATCTGTCGATGCTTTGCATCATAATAACTTTTCTGTCAAGATTTGGCCAATTGCAATCTGTCTCTGATTTCCTTAACTTGTTTCTCTGCTTCCATCATGAGATCTTTTCCGAAGATACGGCTATCTCCAGTTTGAGACCAATTTAAAGGAGTGCGGCACTTACGGCCATACAGAGCTTCATACGGCGACATCTTTAGACCGGTCTGGAAGCTGTTGTTATAAGAAAACTCGGCATATGGTAAGCAATCTTCCCATTTAGGACCTTGGGCTAAAGCACAGGCTCGCAACATATCTTCGAGTATTTGGTTTACCCGCTCTGTCTGTCCATCCGTCTGAGGATGATAAGCAGTACTATATTTCAGTGCTGTCCCCAAGGCTTGATGGAGACGTGACCAAAAAGCGGAGGTAAACAGGGATCCTTGGTCGGAAGTGATAGTTCAGGGTACTCCATGCAGACTGACTATTCTGGATACATACAGCTGTGCAAGTTGATTTGCTCGATATCTGGTGCTGATCGGAATGAAGTGAGCAACCTTGGTTAGGGTGTCCACTATGACCCAGATTGCATCATTGCATCGCTGAGTCTTAGGCAATCCTGTAATAAATCCATACAAACGTCATCCCATTTCCATTGCGAAACTGGCAGCGGTTGGAGGAGTCCGGCTGGTTTCTGATGCTCTGCCTTCACCCTGTTACATATGTCACAACATGCCACAAAATAGGCAATGTCTTTCTTCATTCCATCCCACCAGAATATTTGTCTAAGGTCCTCAAACATTTTCGTACCTCCCGGGTGAATGGAATATGAGGATTCGTGTGCTTCCAAAAGGATTTTTTTGTTTAAGTCCGGCTGATTGGGTACACAAATCCGTCCACGGAATCAGAGGGTACCGAATTTGTCCTTGGATAAATCTGGGGTCTGCTGTGCCATCTAGCTCTTGGCACGTTTTTGCAGTTTGGTGTCAGCTGGCTGGGCCTTGCGGATTTCTTCCTCAAGTGTGGGGGTAACTTCCAAAATATTAGCGAGGCCAGCATCCACTATGACCAGGTTGAGCTGAGCGATCTCCTCTTGGAGTTCGGGAGGCAAGGATTTCAATATGACATTTAAGCTGACAGGCTTTCGACTGAGTGCATCGGCAACCACATGGGCCTTACCCGGGTGGTAATTTATTCCAAGATCATAATCCTTGACCAACTCTAGCCATCTTCGTTGACGGAGATTTAAATCCGGCTGAGTAAATATGTATTTAAGACTTTTGTGATCGGTAAAAATTTGGCACCTTTTTCCAATGAGGTAGTGTCTCCAAATTTTTAGCGCATGAACCACCGCAGCCAATTCCAAATCATGAGTAGGATAATTTCCCTCGTGGGGTCGTAGCTGTCGCGATGCATATGCTACTACCTTGCTGTCTTGCATAAGTACGCAACCAAGGCCTTGCCTGGAGGCGTCACAATACACATCAAAACTGCGATAAATGTCTGGAAGAGTCAATACAGGTGCGGTTGTCAGCCGTATCTTTAGCTCATTGAAACTTTTCTCACAGTCCTCCGTCCATTCAAACTTCTTATCCTTTTTTAGCAGCTCCGTCATGGGTTTAGCAATCTTGGAAAACCCTTCAATGAAACGACGGTAATATCCAGCTAATCCGAGAAAACTCCGGATCTGCGTCACGGTCGTGGGCGGCAACCAATCGAGCACATCCTTTACTTTGCTCGGGTCCACGGCTATACCTTCGGCGGATAGTACATGCCGAGAAACCCAACTTGCTTGAGCCAAAATTCGCATTTACTGAATTTGGCGTATAGCTGATGGTCGCGGAGTCGTTGTAGCACTGCTCGGAGGTGATCCTTGTGCTCTTCTTCACCCTTGGAGTAAATGAGGATGTCATCGATGAAGACTACCACGAATTTGTCGAGGAAGTCCATGAATACTTTGTTCATCATATGCATGAAGAAAGCAGGGGCATTGGTGAGACCAAAGGACATCACTGTATATTCATAAAGACCGTACCGAGTAGTGAATGCGGTCTTAGGAATATCTTCCTTTTTAATCTTGAGCTGATGATATCCGGTTCGTAAATCGATCTTAGAGAATACTTTAGCCCCACTGAGCTGATCAAACAGATCATCAATCCTTGGCAGCGGATATTTATTTTTGATGGTGACCTCATTCAGCTGGCGGTAATCTACGCACATGCGGAGGCTGCCATCCTTTTTGTCCACGAAAATAGCAGGTGATCCCCATGGTGAAGAGCTGGGACGAATATATCCTTTCTGGAGCAGTTCATCAAGCTGTTTCTTTAGCTCCACTAATTCTGATGAGGGCATCCGGTAATACTTCTTGTATAGCGGTGCAGTTCCGGGCACAAGATCTATTGCAAATTCCAGCTCTCGATCTGGTGGCATGCCTGGCAGTTCTTCTGGAAATACATCAGGGTACTCGCTGACCACAGGAATTAATTCCAACTCAGCCACAGCGGTGAAAACCAATTCTTGCTTGGGTATATTCTTGCGAGCATAGAATTTGGTAGTCTGCCCATTCAGACTGGGCAAAGTGACTTCTCGTGTTGCGAAGTTTATGAAAACTTGATATTGGGTCAACCAATTCATACCCAATATAATATCCAACTTTTTAGACTCAATAATTATCAGAGAGGTTGGAAAGTAGACTCCGTTGATATTGATTTCCAGATCACGGCAGACCAGATTGCTCTTGAGTAAAGATCCCAGGGTTTGTACCAGCATATTTTTGCCCAAAAGCGTACAAGGAAATTTGTTTTGGGCATCAAAACTCCGAGAAATAAAAGAATGGGAAGCCCCAGAGTCAAATAAAATTACGGCAAGTATGTCATTAACAGAAAACATACCAATGACGACTTCGGGGTTCTCTTGGGCTTCGTCAGCTGAGAGATGATGCACGTGCCCAGTAAAGTTTTGTTGGGTCGGGCAAGACTCTATAAAGTTGACTTGTGGTCTGAATGGAGCATTCGCCTTGTTGTTCTTGGGGCACTGTCTGGCATAATGTCCGCTCTGCCCACAACTGAAACAAGAGTTATTGCGCTGACGCTCCTCATGCACTGGGTTGGTCACGACATTCTTGACTTGAGTGGTGGTCTTGTTAACATTCTGTTGCCAATTGGGCTTGTATTCCACCTGAGTCTGCTGCCAGGTACGAGCCTTTTGCACTGGTTGCCCATCCTTCTTTGGCTCAAACTTACGCTTGTTTTTGTTGTTGACAGGCCTATTATCTGATGTAAGCTTGTGCTCCCGTTCAGCAATGAAAGCCTTGTTCACCAGAGTTTGGAAATCTGGGAAATCAAACATACTGAGAGTACACCGGAGTTGCGGATTTAAGCCTCCAAGAAATCTGTCAATCTTCCTTTCTTCGGTGGCCACGTCATAAAGGGAGTAACTGGCCAGATGATTAAATTTTTGCAAATATTCACCCACCGACTGACTTCCTTGGATGAGTGCAAGAAATTCACGCTGCTTAGTCTTCATAACTCCAGTAGGGATATGATATTTCCAGAACTGGTCCTTCAATTTTTCCCAGGTGATTTCTTCATCAACAGGCCACATGGCTTTTGCATTTTCCCACCATATGGCAGCAGTGCCTTCAAGGTAATGAGTTGCAAATGGAACTTTATCATTTTCTTCAGTACGAGCAATCTCAAGCTTTTTCTCAATGGTACGCAACCAATCGTCTGCATCCAATGGGTCAACAATCTGACTGAAACTGGGTGGCTTGGTCCTTTGAAAATCTGACAGCTTTGAGTAATGACCGTTCTGATTTCCATTCTGTCCAACCATAGCTTGCACACTTCTTAATATTTCAATCAGATCATTGTTCCTTCTTTCCTCAAACATTCGCAGAATTTGCTCGGTGGAGGGCGGATTTGGCGGTGGAGGCGGTGGCGGAACGTACGGCTCGGGAGAATGTCCTGCCTGTCGTGCGGAACGACGAACAGGAGTTCCCTCACGAACGTTGCTACTGCTGCCTCCCCGCGTCATCCTATTGTGGATTTTTCCCAAGACAACGCAATCGAGATGAGAAACATCCAAGAATAAATTTGGGGAAAAGCCAGCAACAAATCCCGGAAGAAAACAAAAGAGCGAAGAAAATACGGCGAATAAAGTCCCAACATAATTATACATAGACTCATACATGAAAGATAAACAACATGCCAGGTTCAACTACTCTCATACATGCAACGAAACATCATGACTCGTACGACTACATCCGTACATCATCCGGACGACTGCGAATACTCAGAGGTACTACTGCTCTGCTGGTGCTGCGGTGTCCTCCCCTGAAGCGGACTCGAATCCTGAACTGACGAGGTTAACGGAAACCTCCGGGTTAAAGGTAACACGACGACGCTGCCTCAAGGGCTCTCCCTCAGGGGCAGGGGTAGGGTGAATCATCGGAGCTACAGGAGTAGTGAGAAGTGAAACCCACTCGGCAGGAGTACTGAGAGGATTCACGGCCGAGACGCCCGTGCTACTCGGAGGAGTAACCGGCGAAATAGGGGAACTAGAACTGGCTGGAATATAAGGAGTAAATCCCAGAGAGAATGGAGTAGTGGCAGATCTAGTAGGGACTAAGGCAGCGGCTAATGTAGTACGGGCACAAGTCAGCTCTCGAGCCAGCTCATGGATCATAAGATAGCTAGCAGTGACATAACGAGCAAGGTGGCTAGCAACACTATCAGACTCCGGATCAATGATAGGGAAACGGACACAACCATTGTCGTGTAGAGAAGCCTAGTAATAGAAACCTGGGTGGTTCTGCATTCGGACCTCGTTGTAGCGAAGCTCAACAAGGACCTCGAATGCAGCAAACTGGACAGCCTGAGAAGCGGTAGAGGCGTAACCGCTCCGAGATGTACGAGTGTAAGAGCTATAATCGGAACTAGTGCGCAGAGCAACCACTGCGTGATACTCATACACTGAATCAGCTAGACGCTCCCGGTACACATGATAGACTGGATCGTCTCCGAGGGGGTACAGCCGATGCCACACGTTGCGAAGGAGGTGCGGTGATGTGTACGGCATCAGCTGGAACTGGCACGGATACGACACTGGATCCATCTACACTCACAACCATTAGCAGGTTAGCATAAAAATATAAATCAAATGCATGCAATGCAACAACCAGCTCCTATTGCTACCGGCACTCAACTTAAACTCGTGCCTAGCGTCCAGTTAACACGTCGTAGTCTAGCATGGCCTACAGCCAGCACAGCTCTGATACCAAGCGTTGTGGCACCCCGGCTCAGGGCGACCGGTTTACCATGCATTCCCAGCCCAGAGACCATGTCTTCTGGAAACACACAACATCTTGGTACAGAAAACAACCGCTTTATTGATGCTAGCGGATCAGAGTTTATATACAACAGATGTCGAGGCCAAGCGGCACACACGGTGCGGCCGAACAATATGTACATTATTTAGTGAACATAAAGGGGCCTCGATCATAACAACTACGCGGCAGCGGAACAGTGTCGTAGCGGAAATTCCATAGCACAGGGACACCGATGTGGACACGATCTAGACTCGAGCAACACTCCTTTCCAACGAGACTTTCCTGAAATCTGGCATGACACGCCAGGTCAGTACATTAAATGTACTTGCAAGCTCACAACAGGCATAATCATAATGACAAACAATATCATGACAATTAACCAATTAATAATGCAATAATTTTCCAACATGCTGTGATCATGCTCTTGTGATAAACGTCCCTCGGGACCAACTTACCAACCGTGATCGTTCTTGGATCACAAATAAACCACCATCGTGGTCTTGACCAGAGTAACTCGTGATCCTTACGGCGATCACAACCACGACCAATATTTGGTCTCGAACATCTCGATGGCCTTTCCGCCATCATCAACAGTGCAAAGTTCATAACTTAGTGTGCAAGTTTATTAAACGTTGACTCATGGTGGGACCTACTACGAGGCGTCCGTGACCGTGGACTCGGCTATCGATAGATTATACACTCTGCAGAGGTAGCACACTGTACCCACACCACGGAACCCATGGCCTCGCACTCCCATTCGGGTGGACCAACGGCATTCCGACGAAACCCTTCCATTGCCATGACACTCTCCCGGCCACTCCGACCCAATCCCCAACGGGCTAGTCCTGGGTGGCCCCGTGTCTACCAAAGACACAACGACCACCGTCGTGGCCAAAACGATCCCACTCGGGGACCCGGTACCATAATCTCAACAACGGGCACACAAGATTATGCCTGCTTACCGGGCCAGGGTAAGCATGCCCATAACCTTCCCTAGTTGGAGGCACCGACCAGAGGCATGTCAATGGACCGAATCAAGGCCTTCCCACAAAGGCAAATGTGGTTGCACTGGGAAAAACTCGATTCAGCGGCACCATGACCCAGTCAACGATATATTCAAGTTGAGTTATATTCAGGTTCAACTTAAAATGAAAATGACCGGTGTCATAGCATGCCATGAAATGCAATACTACACATGCATCACATATTAACGAAAATGACTGATGTCAACCATATTCACACTAAGCATAAACATCAACAACTTATATTACTTTCCTGGTCAGGGTAACTCTCACTTTAACAAGATATTTTGTAGCAAGTTTTATTATTTTCTCATGCAAGAAAATAACTTCGATTAATTTCTCATATGCATAGCAAAATTATACTATCATCACCACAAGCAAATCCTAATTTCTTTACCAACCAAGTTAGGTTCAAACATTCTGTAATCAAGCAAAATGGCTAAACAAGCACTTAACAGAATATTTTCTAGCAAATTTTACTATTTTATTTGTGCAAGAAAATAACTTTAAGTAATTACTCATATGCATAACAAATCATTTTATCATTACCACAAGTAGATCTTAGCTTTGCTTTACCAACTAAGCTAGTTTCAACATTCTGTAAATCAAGCATAATAACTAACAAACACTTAACAGAATATAAATAACATAATAGTTATTTAAATGCGTGGATTAATCATTTCATTCAAGTAAGAAAATCATAAACATTGAAATGACACCATGAAAATGTTGTTGTGGCTTGCCTTAGTGCAGATGAGGTTCACAAGCCTTCTGGTGATCCTCAAGACAAGCCTCACCCTCTGAAAATAATTTTAAGCACAAGAAGAAAATATCAAGAACACTTCTGAAAATCACCAGAAATTCTAGACAGCTCAGAAAAATCTCATCTTTGGTGAGCTGCTAGATTTATTTGCAAAGAACAAAATGCAAAAAGAATCAATTAATTTGGACTTATGGTTGAAAAGTTATAGCTGTTTAAAGCTCTCTGGAAATTAATTGAATTTGAATTTAAATAAAACAGACTAGGGGGGTGACGTCGAAGGCGTAAAGCCTCAGGCGCCACCACTCGTACCACTTCGCGCGCGTACAGAGTGGCTGACTAGCAGGGCTCGCTAGTGAGGTGAGGTGGAGGGGAAGAAGGAAACAGAGGGGGTCGCGGCTTCGCCGGAGCTCTCGCCGGCGACGAGGGCTCCTTGGCCAAAACGAGAGGGAGGGACTGAGAGAGGGGATGGAGGCACACCTGCCCGTACCCGTAGCATAGCTAGGGGTGGTCGGACGGTGTAGGAATCGACCTCGCAAGCGGAGGCAGAGAGCGGTGGTCGCCGGAGATGAGGAAGACGGCGAGTAGAGGCAACTTCAGGGGCTCCAAGGGGACGGGATGGCTTCACCGGAGACAGGCGGAGGCACTAGAAGGGTTGCCCTGGCCTGGGTGGGGCTGGAGCTACCGCGACGACCCGAGGGGATCGCCGGCGAGCTCGAGCTCGGGGACAGCGGCCCGCGGCCTGCCCGGCCGGGCTACGGCTATCTACACGCTTGTGGAGTGTGTGGGAGTGGAGGATGGTGCCTGAGGAGGCTGGGGGTGGCTCCTTTTATCGGCGAGCGTCGGGGGTGGATCGGGGCTCCGCCGGTGACACCTGGACAGTGCGCCCCGCCGACGAGCGGCGTCAGTGAGAGGGGGAGAAGGCGACACAGCTCACGCGGGGACTGTGGGCGAGCGGGGATGAACACAGGATCAAGAGGAAGGCGACGAGCACAGTGCAGAGCGCACTGTGGCGTTGGACAGACCGCGCCCGTGCTCGTTGCGGCGAGCTCCGGCGTCGGCGAGCGCCAGGGGGAGTTAATGGCGTTGAGACGAGGATGGTGGCGAAGTTTGGCATGCTCGGGCAGACGGGGGAAGCGAGCACGCGCAAACAGAGCGCTCGGCGGGACTCAGAGCGCGTCGACACGCATGCTGGCATCATGGACACGCGTGGTCACCGCGTGAACTCTCCCCTCAGGCCGACCAACGTGCAAAGATCATGTCTGGCTTGTTGTTCATGGTAGTTTTGAAGATTACCATGCTTTGGTTTGGCTCCGGATGTAGTAGAGAAAATTTTACAAGCCAGGTAAGTTTCTGATCAGTAAGTTTGAGAGGTTACTGAGGTCAGATGGCTGGGAGTTGCGGGCTGTGCTCTGGAGGCTAGCCATCATCTACTAAGGTGATGATGCACAAGAAAACTCAGGCACAATGGAGCAAGTAAAATGGTAGTTGCTGTAGAAACCACCATTTCTGTCCAGAACAGAAAATATTTTCTGTAGCAAAAATATTCCAAAAAGTGATGAAATATTTTTGCTCAGGAAGGTGCCCTTGGTTTCAAAGAATATTTGTGAATTTTCTCAGATTTTTGTGGGCAAGAAAAATTAGGATTGCTTTGGAGCTCATTGAACTAGCTAGGGTTTTAGAGAGGAAAAATGAATATTTTTCATTTAAGAAAAATATTCCCAAGATTATTTTCAGGTGGATCAGAAGGGGAATGATGATTAGAGAGGGGAATGATGCACTTGGGTGAAAGCCAAGGGTACCCAAGTGTTTAAGTCCATAAGAAAAGATTCAAAAACTCCAAATTTCAAAATAAAGCCAAATGAAAATCAGGCAAATAAAAGAGGGCAAAAATCAGGCTGTCACAGCGCCCCCCCTTTCCTTTCCCACCTCTCTCCTTCCCTCTCCTCTCCTACTCCCACATGGAAGGGGGGAGTCCTACTCCCGGTGGGAGTAGGACTCCTCATGGAGCGCGCCAAGGGTGGCCGGCCCCTCCCCCTCCTCCACTCCTTTATATACGGGGAGGGAGGCACCCCTTGGACACACAACAATCGATCCCTTGGATCTCTTAGCCGTGTGCGGTGCCCCCTCCACCATAATCCACCTCGATAATATCGTAGCGGTGCTTAGGCGAAGCCCTGCGTCGGTAGAACATCATCATCATAATAAATTAAAGTTCAATTAATCATATTACTTAAGAACTCCCACTTAGATAGACATCCCTCTAATCATCTAAGTGATCACGTGATCCATATCAACTAAACCATGTCCGATCATCACATGAGATGGAGTAGTTTTCAATAGTGAACATCACTATGGTGATCATATCTACTATACGATTCACGCTCGACCTTTCGGTCTAAGTGTTCCGAGGCCATATCTGCATATGCTAGACTCGTCAAGTTTGGGCCGAGTATTCTACGTGTGCAAAACCGGCTTGCACCCATTGTAAGTGAATGTAGAGCTTATCACACCCGATCATCACGTGGTGTCTCAGCTCGACGAACTGTAGCAACGGTGCATACTCAGGGAGAACACTTATACCTTGAAATTTAGTGAGAGATCATCTTATAATGCTACCGCCGCACTAAGCAAAATAAGATGCATAAAAGATAAACATCACATGCAATCGAAATAAGTGATATGATATGGCCATCATTATCTTGTGCCTTTGATCTCCATCTCCAAAGCACCATCACGGTCACCATCGTCACCGGCTTGACACCTTGATATCCATCGAAGCATCGTTGTCGTCTTGCCAACTATTGCTTCTACGACTATCACTAGCGCTTAGTGATAAAGTAAAGCAATTACATGGCGATTGCATTTCATACAATAAAGCGACAACCATATGGCTCCTGCCAGTTGCCGATAACTGTTACAAAACATGATCATCTCATACAATAATTTATATATCATCACGTCTTGACCATATCACATCACAGCAAGTCATGCAAAAATAAGTTAGACGTCCTCTACTTTGTTGTTGCAAGTTTTACGTGGCTGCTACGGGCTTCTAACAAGAACCGTTCTTACCTACGCATCAAAACCACAACGATTTTTCGTCAAGTGTGTTGTTTTAACCTTCAACAAGGACCGGGCTTAGTCAAACTCGATTCAACTAAAGTTGGAGAAACAGACACCTGCTAGCCACCTGTGTGCGAAGCACGTCGGTAGAACCAGTTTCATGAACGCGGTCATGTAATGTCGGTCCGGGCCGCTTCATCCAACAATACCGCCGAATCAAAGTAAGACATGCTGGTAAGCACTATGACTATTATCGCCCACAACTCATTGTGTTCTACTCGTGCATATAACATCTACGTATAGACCTGGCTCGGATGCCACTGTTGTGGAACGTAGTATTCTAAAAAAATTGCCTACGATCACACAAGTTCTATCTAGGAGAAGCATAGCAACGAGCGGGGAGAGTGTGTCCACGTACCCTCGTAGACCGAAAGCGGAAGCGTTTAGTAACGCGGTTGATGTAGTCGAACGTCTTCGTGATCCAACCGATCCAAGTACCGAACGTACGACACCTCCGTGATCAGCACACGTTCAGCTCGGTGACGTCCCTCGAACTCTTGATCCAGTTGAGGCCGAGGGAGAGTTCCGTTAGCACGACGGCATGGTGATGGTGATGATGAAGTTACCAGCACAGGGCTTCGCCTAAGCACTACGACGATATGACCAAGGTGTGTAACTATGGAGGGGGGCACCACACATGGCTAAAAGATCAACTTGTGTGTTCTAGGGTGCCCCCCTGCCCACGTATATAAAGGAGGGGAGGGAAGAGGTGGCCGGCCCAAGGGGGGCGCGCCAGGTGTGGGGAATCCTACTATGACTCCCAGTCCAAGTAGGATTCCCCTTCTCTTTCCTATTCCTAGTAGGAGAAGGAGGGAAGGAGGAGGAGGAGAGAAGGAAAGGGGGGCCGCCCCCCCAACCCTAGTCCAATCACTACAAGGAAAAGGCCTATAGATAATATGGACATTAATGGCGCACCACACATGTGGTGCGCCACTACTATATAGCAGTGGCGCACCATGTGTTGGTGCGCCATTAGTGTCCAAATACTAATGGCGCACCACATCCACGGTGCGCCACTACTAACAATTTTTTTTCAAAACTAGTAATGGCGCACTAGGGGATAGTGCGCCATTACTAGTTTTAACTAGTAATGGCGCACCACACCCTCGGTGCGCCACTACGAACAATTTTTTTTATTTTTTTTAAAACTAGTAATGGCGCACCAAGGGATAGTGCGCCATTACTAGTTTTAACTAGTAATGGCGCACCACACCCTCGGTGCGCCACTACTAATTTTTTTTTTCAAAACTAGTAATGGCGCACCGTGGGTGTGGTGCACCATTACTAGTTAAACTAGTAATGGCGCACCACACCCACGGTGCGCCATTACTAGTTTTGCCCAAAAATTCCACCGAATGCACCCCCCCCCCCCCGGGGACCGCCTTTTCAGGTTTAAAAAAATAAAAGAAAATGATGGAAATTTCAAAAAAAAAATAAGTTTCCCATGTGATATGTGGTCTAGTTGTTGGGAAAATTTACAAATATGAATTTCGACTTTATTTGCAAAATCTCTCTGGAATTTGTAAAATGGGCATAACTTTTGCATACGAACTCGGATTAAAAAGTTTTTATATGAAAAATCATCTACTCGAAAAGATACATCCGAATTCAACCAGGGGAACCCCGTTGAACATTTTTAGAATCCTCAAAAACCTAACAGAAAAAAGATACGGGGCTTTTAAGATCTATAGGGGGAAAATGGAAAAAAATTCAAACTTACTAGTGGCGCACCATTTGCTAGGTGCGCCACTAGTAACAGAAAAAAATAGTTTCAAATTTTTTTTGGAAAAAATGTTCAAAAAATGATACGTAATATGAACGAAAGTTTGAAATATTTTTTCAAAATTTCATCACACTCATGAACATGAACAAAGTCCTAGACATCAATAAGGTTTAATAGGATTGATATGCTAGAGATATCAATAAGTGCATGTTAAGTGAGCTGGTGCTGGGGTTGGATAGAACTCTGAAGTTACGCGTGCTTGGGTTGGAGTAGTGTGAGGATGGGTGACCTTTCGGGAAGTTTGACCACGGAGTGCGATTTGACTTGAGATTAAGCCATAGTGACCCGAGATTAAGAAAAAAACAAAAAAAAATTTGAAAAAAAATGAAAAAAAATTGTTAGTAATGGCGCACTTCTATGTGGTGCGCCATTAGTATTAATTACTAGTGGCGCACCTGTAGTGCACCACTAGCAGGCCTTTTCCTAGTAGTGAATTCGGTTTGGGTAGGGGGGCACCACTCCCTGGCTGGCCTCCTCTCTTCCACCACTAGGCCCATGAGGCCCAATAACTTCCCAGGGGGATTCTGGTAACCCCCGGTACTCCGAAACTCATCCGAAATGACCCGAACCATTCCGGTGTCCGAATGTAACCTTACAATATATGAATCATTATGTCTCGACCATTTTGAGACTCCTCGTCATGTCTGTGATCTCATCCGGGACTCCTAACAAACTTCGGTCATCAAATCACATAACTCATAATACAAATCGTCATCGAATGTTAAGCGTGCGAACACTACGGGTTCGAGAACTATGTAGACATGACCGAGACAGATCACCGGTCAATAACCAATAGCGGAACCTAGATGCTCATATTGGCTCCTACATATTCTACGAAGATCTTTATTGGTCAAACCACATAACAACATATGTTGTTCCCTTTGTCATCGGTATGTTACTTGCCCGAGATTCGATCGTCGGTATCATCATACCTAGTTCAATCTCGTTACCGGCAAGTCTCTTTACTCGTTCCGTAATGCATCATCCATAACTAACTCATTAGTCACATTGGTTGCAAGGCTTATAGTGATGATCATTACCGAGAGGGCCCAAAGATACCTCTCCGATACACGGAGTGCAAATCCTAATCTCGATCTATGCCAACTCAACAAACACCATCGAAGACACCTGTAGAGCATCTTTATAATCACCTAGTTACGTTGTGACGTTTGATAGCACACAAGGTGTTCCTCTGGTATTCGGGAGTTGCATAATCTCATAGTCAGACGAACATGTATAAGTCATGACGGAAGCAATAGTAATAAACTAAACGATCATAGTGCTAAGCTAACGGATGGGTCTTGTCCATCAAATTATTCTCTAATGATGTGATCCCGTTCATCAAATGACAACACATGTCTATGGTCAGGAAACTTAACCATCTTTGATCAACGAGCTAGTCTAGTAAAGGCATACTAGGGACACTCTGTTTGTCTATGTATTCACACATGTACTAAGGTTCTGGTTAATACAATTCTAGCATGAATAATAAACATTTATCATGATATAAGGAAATATAAATAACAACTTTATTATTGCCTCTAGGGCATATTTCCTTCAAACATGGTAAAGAAAGAGAACCACGGGTTCAGAAACCCATGACCTTTCCACCTAAATCATCTAAGAAAAAGGATGATGAAGAATTTGAACGCTTTGATGAAATGCTTAGGCCAATCTTCTTGTGTACCCGGTTGACTGATATTTTAAAGATGGCCCCTTATGCTAAATATATGAAAGACTTTGTCACTAATAAAAGAAAAATACCTGAAGCTGAAGTCTCCACCATGCTTGCTAACTTTTCAAGGATGGAGTACCTAAAAAACTTGGAGATCCCGGGATACCAACTATACCATGCTCCATCAAAAGAAACTATGTCAAAACTGCTTTATGTGATTTAGGAGCTGATGTTAGTGTTATGTCTTTCTCTTTATATAAAAGACTTGATTTAAATAAACTCACACCTACTGAAATAAAATTGCAAATGGCTGACAAATCAATTGCCATACATATCGGTATTTGTGAGGATGTGCCCGTTGTTGTCGCAAATGTTACTATCTTAACAGACTTTGTGATACTTGAGATGCTCGAGGATGACAACATGTCGATTATACTTGGTAGACCCTCTTTGAATACTGCAGGGGCTGTTATTGATTGCAATAAAAGCAAAGTCACCTTTCATATCAATGGTAAAGCATACGGTGCATTTTCTGAAGAAACAATTTCAAGTGAATGGTATTAATGTTATTGAAAATCTCCGACAATTACTATTGGAAGTTTTCAGCTCCCTTTACCTACTGCCAAAAAGAAATATGAAATTCTTATTGTTGCGGATAAGCATTCCCATTGAGGTAACTTAGTGTCTCACGAAAATTCTTTGAGTTCATGCTAATCGAAAGTGGTTATTAATAAGACTTGACCAACCTTATTAATGGATTATTTTTGAAAGCCATGCGGTTGATGAATTTAGCAAGCACAACCTTCTGTCCCTACTTTTTGTTTTCTGTTATTATTAGTTAAAAACAATAAAATGCCATGAATATCCTGTTTTCTGGTTTTTCCGTGCAATAAAAAAAGCCCAAAAATAAAAGTGCTCAGAATGACCTGAAATTTTGATACAAATTTTTCTGAATATAAGAATTTTTTATGCAAAAAACATCACAGGAGCGTGCCCCTGGTGTCCACTAGGCACCAGGGCGTGCCCTGGTGGGTAGTGGGCCCCACGTGGCCCTCCTCACTTATCCCTTCAGGCCATATCATCACCTACCTCTAGAAAAATCTCTGTAATTCTCCCTCGTGCACGCGTTCTTGCTCTCAAACCCGTTGTCGGCGTCTTGGGAATGGGGGTACCCAGACTTGCCTGCCTGTGGCCCAGGGCGTGGCTCCACCAACAGCCTGGTACGGCCCATCTTCAGCAGCAACCACTCAAGACCCTCGTGAGGGACCAAGCCTCGCGTGGCGGACGACACCAAGACCTCCTCAGGGGCGGTCCGACTAGGCTGGCTCCCGAGGAGCGGAGATATCTATGGAAGGGGCACCTCGCGAGGTTCACGTGACGTGAGCCATGACAACCGAAGCCAGGCGAGCGCCAGCTGGCGCAGAGTACCAGTTTCCTCTTTGGTGCTAAAGGGGCAAGGGCAGGTGAGGAGTCCCGAGGCATCAGGCAAAGGTTTCCATATAGGTGCAACAAGACCAAGACCAGCAGGACGGCAGGACGGAGGTCACCAGGGAGCCCACAGCAACGTCACCACCAGAACCTTTGGCAAGCGAAGACCACAATTTGTCAGGATAGCTTGTACTAGTTGTCTCCCATCAAAATTGGCCGTTGTGGGATCCCTTCCGGCCTAACATTTGGGAAGAGGACCGAGGCCTCTATAAATAGGACTAGCCACCACCGTAGTCAGGGATCGGCTCATCTTGGATCGGATCCACTCCACCAAGGCCATCGCACTAGCTCCTCGAGCACAAGAACACCTCCACTCAAGAGGTTGTTCATCCACTGTAATAGTGCATCCTCAGCCCACGAGGCAATCTACCACACCACACTGGAGTAGGGTATTACACCACAACGATGGCCCGAACCAGTATAAACTCTTGTGTCCCTTGTTCTTTGGGTTCGTAGAGCTAGGCCTTGAGATTGTTGCGAGAGCGGGCTAGGGAGAGAGAGAGAGATCTTCGTGCGCACCCCAGTGTTCAAACCTCAAGGGTTTGCTGGAACCCGTAGTCCGACACCCACGGATTTTGATCTCTTTGCTCGAAGCTCCATTTCCAAAACTGTTTTGGGGGATTGCTACTTGGTATGTGACTCCTCCATTGCTCCAATTAGTTTTTCTTCTAGTGGTTTATATTTTGAGTAATTAGCTACTTTTAATGCTACTGTAAATGAGCTTGCATGTTGAATTCTTTGAGTTCCAAGTAGTTTGAATGCTTGATATATCCTCTAGACATCCATATGAGCAGTTGCTATCAATCTTGTGAAGCTTTGTTGACAAAATTTTGTGGCCCAAAAATTTCAGAAATTTGTTCTTAGAAAATGGACTTCTTTCAAGGGAATTTGTCCAAGAAGAATGCCAAGGGAGTCACCGGTGAATCATCATATGGTGACATCAACACTCCATGATGGACGGAGGTCCAGCCGTGTGAATGGCCGCACATTCCTTTCATGGACAAAGACAGATGCCACTAGGAGTTCACGCAATTCATTGCAAATGCTGGGATCACCAATTTCCTAGTAGATGAGTGTGACCAACACCACGTCCTTACGAATTCCTTTGTGCAAAATGTCCATTTCTTAAGTAGGAGCGATCCTCCTATGGTGCGGTTTAAACTACACTCTGAAACTCACCACATACCGCTCACTAATTTTGTGAGACATGTCTAATTCCCTCTGATGGGAATTAAGAGAGGCTAGACCGGTAGAGTTTGAGGAATTCCTCCGCACCCTAACTTTGAGTGAGGAAAGGGGCGTGTCGAAAGCCACAACCACTAGTCTGCGGTTTCCTTCTGTGCATTACTTTGCTTTATTTATCACGAAGTGTTTGACTGCTAGAGAGAAGGGCAACATACTTAGTGCCCCTCACCTTGCTATTTTACGCCATGCACTTCACGATGATCACACCTTTAACCTAGGGGCTATTGTGGCACGTCATCTGATCTTAACAGAACTAAGGGTAAGATCCATGGTGGTATTTATGCCACTCACTTAGCGAGTCACTTTAATGTTCATATAGCCAACATGATTATTTGTTGCCTAGAGTTTATTTAGACTGCCAGCTGATGTTGGACCACCATTTTCTTGATAACACTGAACTACTAGAACCTCTTTGTTATAACTTGGTATTCAGTGAGAAAACCCGTGATATTATCCCGTTTCCTGCACCTACTTTGTTTGATTCTATCGCCAGGAACGGATACACGGTCATGCCAGCGGACATTGTTGCCTACCGGAATGCCCAGGCAACACTAGAGGAGGAGCCCCAGGAGTGGGACGCTCAGGTGTTGCCACCACAACACTTTTACATGGGACCGGGCGCTCAGGTGTTGCCACCACCACCAAGGCCACCACAACACTACTACGGATGGTGATTACCAATCTAGGCCAACAGCCTAAGTTTGGGGGAGTACATATTTCCACCGACATTATATTCATGTTCACACACTTCATTCTAGTTATTGGTGTCCACACTTTTTCATTGTATCATCCATGTTAGTTTTATTTTCTCGCTTTCTTCTTGTGTGTTTGAAAAACTTTGAGAAAATCAAAAAATATTTCCCGGTTCTTTTCGCTTTTTCTTTCGAGTTTTAGTTTAGTTGTAGTATTAAAAGAAAACCCGAAAAGATTTCTCATTTCTTCTTTTGCTTGTTGGGAACTTTCGCGTGTAAATAGTTTTTCTTGTCCTTGTTTTTCTTTCTTTATTTGTTTTCCTTTCAAGAAAAACTAAAAACTCCAAAAATATTTCAGTGTGTTTCTCTGAAATTCTTTTCTTTTTGATTGAGTCATACCAAGGGGAAGACCACGATAAAATGTTGAGTGGCTCTCATATGCATTATCGTTGATCTAACAAAGAGCCCATGTTATTCTGTCTTCTCCCCTGAATAAAATGTTTGTAGATTCCAGCTTAGTCCACGACACTCTTGCAATGTTATTATTTTCATATCATTCGGTCATGCAAGTGAAAGGCAATAACGACGATATATGATGAAGTGACTATGGCAGGGAAAAGCAGGTATGAACTCAACTTATTTTTGTTTTTGTAAATATGTTTAACTCAGTATCCATGATTCAACATATTATGATTAAACATGTTTGCAATGACAATTAGAGATTATTGTTTCTCATGCCATGCTTAAGTAGCTAGGAGTGGATAATGATTTATATTGAGTGTCAACATGCATAAAAATGATTGTGATGTAGTATGATGATATGGTATCCTCCTTTGAATGTTTCAAGTGGCTTGACTTGGCACATGTTCATGCATGTAGTTGAATCAAAAGCAACATTGAATCAAAAGCAACATAGCCTCCACAATATTTATGTTCATGGTGTCTATATATATCCTATTCATGCTAGTATTCAATGTTAATTGTTCATAATGCATGCTCATGACCATTTTCGCTCTCTAGCTGGTCGCTTCTCAACCTATTTGCTAGCCTTCGCCTGTACTAAGCGGGAATACTGCTTGTGCATCAAAATCCTTAAACCAAAGTTATTCCAGATGAGTTCACTATATCTACCTATATGCGGTATTACCCTGCCGTTCCAAGTAAATTTGCATGTGCCACCTCTAAAAATTCAAATGAACATCTGTTTTGTGTGCCTGGACCGCTCATGGAGTGACAGGGGGTGGTCAGTATCTTCCATGCTAAGTGGGTTATTCTCATGATGAGTGTTTATTCACTCGTCCTTGCACGAGAGGGGCTGGTAATAGGGATGCCCAGTCCCGAAATCAAAATTGCAAATAATTAAGAAAAACTCCCCTAGGACTGTTGTTGGTATGGAAGGCACCCGAGGATTCGGCTAGCCATGGCTTGTGTTTGTTGGTGGATGGGGAGTAGACTTTACTTTTATCACTTGGGAACCATCGCTAATGTGTTTAGCATGGAAGATATTGAAAACTCTTGGTCGTAACATTGACAGGAAGGGTATGCATCCCAAAATTATATTTATCTCTGATTTAAGCTTTGAGCTCTGGCACCCTTGCAAATCCCTGCTTCCCTATGCGAAGGGCCTATCTATTTACTTTCATGTTATTTTACTTTTATGTTGAGTCATCACCTTCTGAAACAAGCACCAGTCTTGAGAGTACTATTGTCATCCTCATGCATTGTGTATAGTTAATGTTGAATGCATCATGACTGGATCTCTTCTAATTACAATGTTTATTCACTGCTTGAAGTTTGGAGGTGCTCTACATTTATGTTTTGTGGTCTCAGAAAGGGCTAGCAAGATACCATTATTGTCATATTATATCACAATTGTTTTGACAAAGTGTAGGCATTTGAAATGTTTTATTATTGCTCGCTAGTTGATTATGCCATTGATATGAGTGAATGTAATTTCTAAGAGTTATTGTCTGCATGGTTAGTTATGATCTTTGCTGAAAATCTGGGTGCTATTTAAACATATATATGTAAACAAGAACAAAAGAGTTCATAAAAGTTTTTCTTTATCACTTTCAGTTTGTCAACTGAATTGCTTCAGGACAAGCGATGGGTTAAGCTTGGGGGAGTTGATACGTCTCCATCGTATCTACTTTTCCTAACACTTTTGCTCTTGCTTTTGAATCTGATTTGCATGGTTTGAATGAAACTAACCCGGACTGACGTTGTTTTCAGCAAAACTACCATGGTGTTGTTTTTGTGCAGAAATAAAGGTTCTCATAATTGGACGAAACTTTTTGGAGAATTGTTTTGGAATATATAATAATATTTGGAACCAAAGCCCACTAGAGGTGGTCCCCAGCTGCCCACGAGGCACCAGGGCACGCAACCCCCCTCTGGTGCGCCCTGGTGGGTAGGGGGGCCCACGAGGCTCCGCTGACCCTAATTCCAACTCTATAAAATCCTATTTTTGGAGAAAAAATAGGAGAGGAAGTTTCATCGCGTTTTACGATATGGAGCCGCCGCCACCTCCTGTTCTTCACCGGGAGGCCAGATCTGGAGCCCGTTCGGGGCTCCGAAGAGGGGGTCTTCGGTCTTCATCATCACCAACCATCCTCCATCACCAATTTCATGATGCTCACCGCCGGGAGTGAGTAATTTCTTTGTAGGCTTGCTGGACGGTGGTGGGCTAGATGAGATTCATCATGTAATCGAGTTAGTTTTGTCAGGGCTTGATCCATAGTATCCACTATGTTCTGAGATTGATGTTGCTATGACTTTGCTATGCTTCATGCTTGTCACTAGGGCCCGAGTGCCATGATTTTAGATCTGAACCGTTTATGTTATCACCATTATATCTATGTTTTTGATCTGATCTTGCATGTCATATGCCCCTATTATGTGTTATGATCCGTAAACCCGAAGGTGACAATAATTGGGATACTTTCCGGTGGTGACTGTAGTTTGAGGAGTTCATGTATTCACTATGTGTTAATGCTTTGTTTCGGTTCTCTATTTAAAGAAGGCCTTACTATCCCTTAGTTTCCTTATGAACCCTGCTGCCACGGGAGGGAGGACAAAATATGTCATGCAAGTTCTTTTCCATAAGCACGTATGACTATTTACGGAACACATGCCTACATTATATTTGTGAACTGGAGATAGTTTTGTATCACCCTAGGTTATGACTGTTATATGATGAATATCATACAATGAAATCGCTGATCCAATGCCAACGAGTTTTTCACATATTGCTCTTTTATGTTACTACTGCTGTTGTTACTGTCACAACTGCTACAAAATTATTGCTATCACTGTTACTGTCACTCCTACTGTTACCACTGCTATCAAAACTATCATATTACTGTGCTACTAATCACTTTGCTGCAGATATTTAATCTCCAGGTGTGGTTGAATTGATAAGTCAACTACTAATACTTACAAATATTCTTTGGCTCCCCTTGTGTCGAATAAATAAATTTGGGTTGAATACTCTATCCTCAAAAACTGTTGCGATCCCCTATATGTGTGGGCTATCAAAGGTTGTTGATGACGGCGGCGATGATTTGTCCTCTCTGGAGTCCTAAATGGACTCCATATTAGGCCTCGCGATGAAGAAGATGAGGTGGCGACATCTCCATATCGTAAAACATGATGAAACTTTCTCTTTGATTTTTTCATGACAAGATGATACTTATGGACTTGGTGGTAGGGCAAACGAAGCACCAAGGGGCCCACAAGCTCAGGTGGCGTACCACCTGAGCTTGTGGCTCTGTGGTGGCCCCCTCGAGTATATCTTTTTGCCAGTATTTTTTATATATTCTGAAATAATTCTATGTAAATTTTTGTTAAGTTCCGAGAACTTTTATTTCTGCACAAAAACAACACCAAGGTAGTTCTGTTGAAAACAATGTCGGTCCGGGTTAGTTTCATTCATATCATGCAAAATAGAATCCAAAATAAGAGCAAAAGTGTTCGGAAAAGTAGATACTTGTGAGACATATGAGCTCCCCAAGCTTAACTCATTGGTTGTCCTCAAGCAATTCAATTGATAAACTGAAAGTGCATGATCACTTAATTGGCATAATCCCTTCACGTGACAACAAAAGTTTCAGCAAACAATGATTGAAACCAAGTGCTTGAGAGCTTTGCGATGATACAATCATGGGTGAGTTTAAAGGGTTACTCTAGAATCATGTTGTCTTTACATACCTTTCACTCCCTAATTTATGTTTTCATTGTCGCATGAAAGAAAAACTCTTTCGTGCTTTCCCGACAAGCAAGTGTTAACTAGAGGAAATAGAATTAAGTGCTATGATACGTCTCCAATGTATCTATAATTTTTTATTGTTCCATGCTATTATAGTATAAATCTTGGATATTTTATATGCAATTATATATCATATTTTGGGACTAACCTATTAACCCAGTGCCAAGTAGCAGTTGCTATTTTTTGCCTGTTTTTGATTTTCCAGGAAATCAGTACCAAACGAAGTCCAAACACTATGAAACTTTTTGACAATTTTTTTGGACAAGAGGGACCCTAGAAGCATCGGGAGGAGACCAGAAGGCAAACGAGGAGACGGCAAGGCAACAGGGCGCGCCCGGGGGGTAGGTGTGCCCTGATGCCTTGTGGGCCCCTCGTGGGTCCGTATGACCTAATTTCACCTCTATAAATTCTCTAAAATCGGGAAACGAATAGAGAGCCACCCAAAATACTTTTTGGCCGCCGCAAGTTAATGTTCTTCCACGATCCCAACTCGACACCTTTTCCGGCACCCTGCCGGAGGGGGAATCGATCACGGAGGGCTTCTACATCAACCTTGTTGCTCTTTCGAGGATGTGTGAGTAGTTTACCATAGGCCTACGGGTCCATAGCTAGTAGCTAGATGGCTTCTTCTCTATCTTTGATCTTCAATACAATGCTCTCCTTGATGTTCTTGGATATCTATTCGATATAATCTTGTTTCGCGGTGTGTTTGTTGGGATCCAATGAATTGTGGGGCTATGGTCAGATTATTCATGAATATTAACCGAGTCTTCTCTTAATTATATTATGCATGATTATTATAGCTTTGTTTTTCTCTCCAATCTATCCGATCGGTTTGGCCAACTAGATTGATTTAGCTTGCAATCGGAGAGGTGCTTTGTAATGGGTTCAATCTTGCGGTGCTCTATATCCCAGTGATAGAAGGGGACAATTCATGTATTTGTATTGTTGCTATTAAGGGGAAAATGATGGGGTTTATTCATATTGGTTGGATTTACTTTATCTACATCATGTCATCTTGCTTAAGGCGTTATTCTGTTTTTTATGAACTTAATACTCTACATGCATGTTGGATAGCGATCAATGGGTGGAGTAATAGTAGTTGATGCAGGCATGAGTCGGTCTACTTGTATCGGACGTGATGCCTATATACATGATCATTGCCTTGAATATTGTCATAACTATGCGCTTTTCTATCGATTGCCCAACAGTAATTTGTTTACCCATCATATACTTTTTGTTCGAGAGGGAAGCCTCTAGTGAAAACTATGGCCTCCGGGTCTACTTTTATCATATATAAAATACAACAATACCTTGCTGCAATTTATTTACCATTATTTTATTGTGTGTTTTAATTATGTATCTATCACTATCACTTTTGATCCTTGCAAATAACCACCGAGAGGATTGACAACCCCCTTGATCGCGTTGGGTGCAAGTATTTGCTCTTTTGTGTGTAGGTGTTGCTAACGAGGTTTCACGTTGTTTTCCTACTGGATTGATAACCTTGGTTCTTAACTGAGGGAAATACTTATATCTACTGTACTGCATCATTCACTCCTCTTTGAGGAAATCCCAACACAGCTCACAAGTAGCAGAAAGAATTTCTGGCGCCGTTGCCAGGGAGACATTACCAAAACGTATCAAGTACCTTCGCATAAACTATCATCTACTTGTTCTTACTTTCATTTGCCATTTTCATCTCATTTTTATCTCCCCCACTTCCAAAACAATTTTACAAAAACACAAAAATATTTTTCTTTTGCTTGTTTACTTGCTTGAAGTTGCTATCATGTCCGAGTTTGTTATCGAAAAAAGTGAGGATGGTAAAATTCCTAAAGTTGAAATTCCCCCAAATATGGATTCTAAATTTTTTGTCACGGGAAGTGGGAACATCATAGGAAAAAGTGTTATTCAGGAATTCTTTAATTGTATGAGGGCATTGGTTTGCAATGATATTCCTATTCTGAAAAGAACTAAGAGTTACGCCGAAGCTATTTCTGCACTTGTCCTTGAACTTGAGAGAAGATTTATGCGTACTCACCCCACTTTGCAAAGGTTGTTCTATGAATTACCTATTATAAATAACCCTAAGGCTAAAAAGATAGCTACTCTTGTCCTTATGAATGAATTCGATTATAGTACGTGAGGCTCGAGAGATATTTGATTGCTACAGTATGAGCCATGAACGTCGTGTTATAGATGAATTTTTTTATGATGGAGATTATCTGTTGAGGTATTTGTTTTGTGATAATCATACTTTTGATGAAAATACTAAAAAGGAAGTACCTCCCTTACATATCATCCAACAAGTTTTCAATGGTATTAATCAACAATATTCTTGGATCGTAAAAGGGAACCAACAAGGATTTGAGGAAAGTTGCCTTAGCAACGCTAAAATTTTGGTTAATGATGTGTTCCCCATTGTCAGTGTCAAAACCGGTGGATCTCGGGTAGGGGCTCCCGAACTGTGCGTCTAAGGTCAATGGTAATAGGAGACAGGGGACACAATGTTTACCCAGGTTCGGGCCCTCTCTATTGAGGTAATACCCTACTTCCTACTTGATTGATCTTGATGAATATGAGTATTACAAGAGTTGATCTACCACGAGATCGTAATGGCTAAACCCTAAAAGCCTAGCCTGTATGACTATGGTTGTCTATCACCCCTCCGGACTAAGTCCTCCAGTTTATATAGACACCGGGAGGATCTAGGGTTACACAAGGTCGGTTACAAAGAAAGGAATCTACATATTTGGTTGCCAAGCTTGCCTTCCACGACAGGGAGAGTCCCATCCGGACACGGGTGCAGTCTTTGGTCTTTGTATCTTCACAGCCCATCAGTCCGGCCAATGGCTAACAGGCCGGACGCCTGAGGACCCCCTAGTCTAGGAGTCCCTCAGTAGCCCCTGAACCTGGCTTCAATGACAAGGTATCCGGTGCGTAGGTCTGTCTTCGGCATTGCATGGCAGGTTCCTTCTTCGGAACTCCAAGATAGTCTTCGGACGTAATGGACGTGTCCGGACCTGTAACACACACACCACACATAACCGCAGATGGAATATAATATTCCACGAGTCCCATCCGCTGACAACTTTTTGCAACATGACATCACGTCTGCCCGGTCATAATTTTGAACCGTTTTTCATCTGCCGCTCCGTGTTTCGAGACACGATTGCCATTGGCACGTCTTGTCGAACCAGAGATCATGTCCCCTGATTGCGGGATTCTCATCAATACGGGCATGGGTAGCCCAACTGTGCCGTTTACACAGCCCTTGGGAACAGGCAAGTTTTAAGGCGAGTGGGGGGCGCTCAATATTCACTGCCTTTATAAGGAGATAAGAATCCCCTTTCTTCACCCACACCTCCTCTTCCTCTCCGTCCTTCCATTCTCAAGATCCAGCGCCCAAGTTCCCATCTTCCCTTTATCAAGGAAACACTCAATCATGTCCGAATCCGGAGGCCAAGGCAAGTGGATGGTCTCCTCCGTCAAGGAGAAGGACATCACCCAGCTTCGGGAGGCCGGGTACCTGGCGAAAGGAACCACCCATCGTGTACCCTCCAAGGGGCAAGTCATCCCCACCCCGAAGCCTACTGAGAGGGTAGTTTTCCTCCCTCACTTCGTCCGCAGATTGGGGTTTCCACTTCACCCCTTCGTCCGCGGACTGATGTTTTATTACGGGCTAGATTTCCATGATCTAGCCCCGAACTCCTTCCTCAACATCCCGGCATTTATTGTCGTGTGCGAGGCCTTCCTCGGCATCCATCCCCACTTTGGCCTATGGCTCAAGGTCTTCAATGTAAAGCCGAAGGTGGTGGATGGTCAGCACGCGGAGTGCGGAGGTGCCATGGTGACCAAGATGCCCAATGTCACTTGGCCCACAGGCACTTTTGTGGAGACTGTCAAGGAGTGGCAGAAGCAGTGGTTCTACATCACAGAGTCGCGCGGCGCCACTTGGGCGGAGGCTCCCGAGTTCAAGGCCGGAGCACCCATGCAGCTCACCTCCTGGAAGGAGAAAGGCCCCAACTGGTCGGCGTCAGACGAGCTGATAGCACTGCAAACGCGTATTCAGAGTATGGTGGATAAAAACGTCAAGCTCGTCGACGTGATCCAGGTAATGCTGGTTCGCCGGATTCTCCCCTGCCAAAGCCGAAGCTTCCCTTTGTGGGAATTCGATCCGGAGAAGCACCAGAACCTGGGAGGGCTCTTCGGAACTACTCACGAAGATGCCTAGTAGTTGCTCTTCAAGGGCAACGAGAAGCCGCCGGTCCTAGAATCAGACCGCGGGCACGATCACACCCATCCCGCCAATGAGGTAAGTTCCCCCTTTTTTAATGCGTGCCTTCTACTTGTTTATTCAAGGAGCATGCCTAACCTTTGCTTTATTTTTTCAGGTGTGGACGGAGAGAGCAGAGCGGATCCATAGTCCGGCTCCGCTGCCCGAAGAGCCAGTCATCCCGCTGCTGGCGAAGATGCTGGTTTCGGTGCCGTACAGGCCGCCGGAAAAGAAGGCCAAGGGGGCCAAAGGTGGCCCCAGTCGCAAGGGTGCTTCGGATGTGACGTTCGAAGATGAGGTGACCCTTTCCTCCGCCGCCAAGGACGACGATGACGACGAGGAGGAGTGTGACACCCCAAAATTTTGACCTTGTTTTATTGATTAAAATTTTGCCAGGAAATTAAACTTTTCCATTTGTCTAGATTTTTTTTCCTTTTATTTTAAGGGTTTTTACCTCAAGTGAAAACTTTCCAAAAATATTGTTGGACTTGCATGCTCTCTCTATAAAAAAATTCTTATTCAGTGGATTTAATTGCAAGATTTGCCTTTCCCTGAGCTTTATTCTTTTAAAATGATTTTTCATGAAATTGGAGCCTGTTTTGCACTACAACCATTTGACAGATGCATTTAAAATTTCCACCAAAATTTGGGGATGTCATGTGATGTTTCCACATCACTTTTATGCAAAAATATCTTTTGGTTATTGAAGACTTTGAGCTCTACACCAACTTTTCAAATCTGATCCAGTAGGCACTTTTGCACTACAACCTATTTAAATATTCCTTTAAAAATTCTTCCAAGTGTTTGGAGATGTCAGTAGATGCATATAATTCAACTTCATGCAAAAACCCAGTGATGATCTTTGAAAAATTTGAGTGGATCAACCTCTTTTTCATTCTGGTCCTGTTTGGTGATTTGTACTGCAACCCTATTTTATTTTGCTCTAGTGACCCTGAGCTTTTTCCTGCTTGTAGCCCTCCCTACCAAACCCTTAAGTCCAGGTGAATGGACTCATTGGAAGATTTTAAGTGCATGCAATGAGACCTTTTTCTCTCTGTCCAAAACTGTAGTTTTGCAAAACTTGCACTAGCACTTGGCATTCGGTCGAACACTTGGTCTGAAGAGACCTTGGTCTGAAGATTTTGGCCACTCCAAGAGTTGCCTAAATGTACTTGGCATTCGGTCGAACACTTGGTGTGCACAGTCAGTTTTGACATGAGTTTTTGTTTGCACTGTGATCTTGATCCACCGACCCAGCAACCATGTCCACTAAGCTCCTAGCCATCCCTAGCCTAGTCCTCTTAATTGCCAGCCTCACTCTCGCACTCTAAGCTGCCCTGGCATTTCGTCGAGCATGTCCCGTGCGTGCTCTGGGCGCGCCCAGAGCGCACATTTTGCACGCGCGCGCACTGAGCCGCCGCGTCGCACTGCCGCCCTCGTCGCGTCCCGTCCCTGGCCCCTGCTCGCCTGCTGAACCGCGCACTACACTCGCCCACTCTCCACGCCACCCCTGGCGCACTACAGCGCCGCTGACAGAGCTCTTGGCGGCACGCCGGCGTCGGCAGCGAGCTCCTGCCATGGTCGGCGCCGCCCAAGCCACCCGCGCACGCCAGCTGCCCCTGTGAACAGCTCAAGCTTATCCTGAAGCTCGTCGGCACGCGCTCGTCGCCGCCACGTCGCCCTGCAGGCTACAGCACCGAGGTCGCCGGCGTTCTTATCCATGGCCGCCGCCGCAGGACCAGCCTCGAGCGGCTATAAAATGAGACCCCGAGCCCCTCCGAGCGCTCAGGCGACCTCAAGCCTTCCCCCTAGAGCTCCCCAAGCAGTGGATTGACCGGACAAGGCCATCTTCCCCACCTCCGGCCGGTTCGGCCGCCGCTGCCTTCCGGTGCCATTCGTCGCAACCAGCCACTCCCCCGCCCATCCAGCGCCACCACTCGCTTCCTCTTGCCCTTGCGGAGCTGCCCAGCGCCCCAGCCTCGATCGGAAACCACCGGAGCCCAAAACTCACTTCCCTCCCGTAGCCCTCTCCGCCGCGGAGCTCGCCGCCGGCGACTCCTCCCACTACCATCGACCCGACGACCACCTAGAGGACCGCCCCGGTCTGGCGGGTCCATCCCTGCCCTCAGGTGCCCTCGAGGAGCCGCCGTTCGTCACCGGCGATTGCCGGAGTCCCGCTCCCGTTCGGACAGAGAAGAGGAGGGAGAGGGAAGAATGGTCAAACCTGACCAGTGGGCCCTCTGGACCCACTGTCAGTGACCCACGCGCCGTCCGCTCTGGTTAAGTGAAGGCGCAAAAGTCCCGAGTATGTCTCCTCTGCTTCGAAAGCGTATTCTCCCCGAAACGTTTTCTTTTTCTGTTTCATTTTAAAACAGAACTTTGACCAGACTTTGACTGGTTATATCTTTTAAAATAAAACTCCAAAGGAGTTGATTCTTTTTCCTACCTCTCTCAAATTTCATCTAGTTTATTTTCAGATTTATTTCAAAAATATTTGGGACAACTTTTTGCATTGTGTTTGAAATATTTGTTATCTGAATATTTTTCAAAATAGGAAAATGGAGGGAAGAGAAAGCTTTCAAAAAGTGCACCCTTTGCATACTATTGAAGGCAAGCATTCTGAACACTGGCATAATATTTTCGTGAGGTGTTTTGATGCGGTTACAACACCACTTTGACTTGGAGCTTATGTTATTTTTATGTAACGGTAAAGTCACACGCATGAGTGCTTTTTTTTGGAGATGCTTTACTGTTAGAAATGGTTATGCTGGTGATAGTGATCATTCTCGCGAGCCTTTCATGCATACCGGCAGGAAGCCGGGAGAGTCGTGGTCTTGGGTAGACACGAGCTTGTCCCTAGTTCCTCGTCGGGACGAGTGTGTCCGGTATGGCATGATGAGGCTTGGTGAGCGGTGATTCTGTCTGTGATTGGAAACATTTTGGTTATGCTAATCATTTGGTGAATACTTGGACCACCTGAGTCGGTCGTAGGTCGAGTCTTGATCAGTAACTTCCCTATTTGTTTTGTACTACCACTTGTCCCTGTTGCAGACGGGGTACGGTTCAGTAAGTCGTCAACCCCTTACCAAAGCACACACCGTATAGAGAGGCCATGGTGGAAGATACCGGAGGCCTCTGGTAGGCATGCCACCTGGTCCGGGGGCATGGGTGTTTCTGGTTGGGACCGAGAGGGGGGCACCCCTTAGAGCGTGCGTATATAAATTTGATCCCATGCTACGTCGAGGTTGTAGCCTCCCCACTTAGAGTTTTGCTTGACAGGTGTTGTGGGTGATTCCAGACACCGGTAAGTTAAGCTAGTGTGTGCAGGTCAGGCGTGTTTTCAATTAAAAGACCGTAGGTGGAATTAGTCCCGATGGACTAAATAAATCCGCTACTCGTGGGTAGAGAGTACACCCTCTGCAGAGGTCATATCTTTTTGGATAGCCATTTACATGGGTAAGGACTACAGACTGAGATGGGTCTAGTGACGGTTTTCGGATGGAGATACGGTTAACTAGATCACAGTAACGGTATTCGGATGGAGAACGGCTAGCTTAGAGCAGTGACGGTCTTCGGATGGAGAAACGGCTGGACTAGATATTGTTATGACTGTGGCACATATGGTTTATGATCATTATTATTGTGGACTAACCATTTACTTTATTTGAATTATTGAGTATCCCTGGGATGGTTCTACCTCCTGGATATTCACTGTGATTATTCTTTATAAGCCCTTTATGTGGCGTCGCTCAGACGCCCGACTGCGGCATGTTTGTTATTTATTTATCCTTTATAAGCCCTTTATGTGGCCTCGCTCAGACGCCCGACTGCGGCTTGTTTGTTATTTATTTATCCTTTATAAGCCCTTTATGTGGCGTCGCTCAGACGCCCGACTGCGGCTTGTTTGTTATTTATTTATCCTTTATAAGCCCTTTATGTGGTGTCACTCAGACGCCCGACTGCGGCATGCTTGTTATTTAATTATTCTTTATAAGCCCTTTATGTGGTGTCGCTCAGACGCCTGACTGCGGCACGCTTGTTATTTAATTATTCTTTATAAGCCCTTTATGTGGTGTCGCTCAGACGCCCGACTGCGGCATTGTTAATTTATTTGCACCTTTTCGAGGAGTCATTTCAGACACTCGATCAGTGCATTCTATACCTACTCCCGTATTGCATGTTCATATTTTTTCCACATGCGTGCATCACAGCTTTTCGCTTAATTCGGGACTGACGTCATGATCATAAATATTTCGGAGCATGATTACCCTTTGTTATATTATACCCGTGTTCTTAATGTTTGCGAGTACATTCAAACATACTCACTGGCTTGTCCCTGGCTATTGTCTTGGCCAGATTCCTTGCTTGGAGATAAGCATTGCGATGGCAGCCCCGGAACCTACGCTATGACGATAGCAGCCTCGCGAAGATAAGAGTTATCCTGGTCAGCTGTTCTTGTGGGAAATGGAGTCCCATAGACGCGGATGAACCACAAACCGCTTCCGCCATCAACCACTAAAAACCAAGTGTTGTACTCCTAGGCCACAATGGTCTTGTACTACATATTTTGTACTTTGCTTGGAATTCTTGTATCAAGTTGGTGCCTCATCAGCTAACAGTAGTCCTGGGGCTGGTGAGCACAATGGCCATTTTCTGGGAAATTAATATCCCGAAAATCCGGTCGTGACAGACTTGGTATCAGAGCCAAGCTGGCCATTGGCTAATCCTATCTTAGCCAGGTCAATAAACCTAGGTTAACCAAACCACCAGACCATTACCTAATCCCAGCCAAGCTTCTCGCGTAAGATAGCCCCACAGTGACCAGACGCCTTTCGGCAGACGGTGCCCAACCTATCAGCCTAGCCCGTCGATCGCGCGCCAGTGACCGACACCTAACGCATCTCAGTCGCAAGCATGCGAAGGAAGACTCCGTCCCCTTTTCCTATAAAAAGGGCACGCTAGCCTCAACCCAGCACAGCACAGCCCCTTTTCCCAAACCAAGCCACGATGCCTGGCCCCATTGTTCACAATGAGACCACAGCAACCAACCTTGGAGGTTTTGTGACCGTGCTCGCAAACCTCACCCGCCATGCCTATGCATTAAAAGAGCCTCCTGAATATGTTGTGTACCAAGGACCCATGTACGGTGAGAGCCGTCAGTACTGGGCCACTGTGCACATCTATGGTAGGGGTCTATCGCCAGAACGCCCCTACAGGTTCACTGGAAGGACAACTTCCTTTGAACCACAAGCCATCCAACTGGCGGCCCGAGAAGCTATAGTTCAACTCTGGCACGTGTCGCCTAGAGTTGACTGTCGCTCATTCTACTACTACCCCAGTCATGACTGGTATGGTAGGCCGCCCCAGGTTGCCAACGGAGATCACGAGACAGATCCTGCACTATTGCATCTGGTGCGCTATGTAAGCGCACTAGAGCAACTGTTCGATCAAGTCACCCTTGACCTGATCGCAGCTCGTGGAGAACTGGTTCGCCGAGCCCCAGCGAGAGGAGAAATGGAGCCCGACGCCGACAACCCAGTCGTGCTGTTCGGACACCCGATCGATCCCTTGAGGTCTGCCCCAGCCATCAACCAGAGTGCCTTGGTGTCCCCAGAAGCGCTTCGATGCCTTTTGGGAACCCGTTCCAACGGGATTGTGGCCAGCAACCCCCGCGATGGTCATCACCACTTCCCCAACCCTGCAACCCCTCAACCTCAACCTGCAAATCCCGACGGTGAGACCCGTGGAGAAACCCCGGCGTCCACCAGGCCAGCCCACTTAGACATTAACGAAGTAGACTAAATCGCTCGAGTAGTATCGAGCCTTAGTTTTCCTACACTTTGTAATGGTGTGATCTTGTATCGCTTTTATTAAATGCTGTCTGCTTTAGCGCCCCTATTTTTGGAGTAGTAGCTATGCATATGTACGTTGGCGCGCAGTTGCATATTTCGGGCGCAGCTACCAAGACCAACCCCGACGGCACCCACAGTAATGCGTCACATTTATGTGATATGTATATCTGTGGCTTTGACCCGAGAACAGGATCGACAACCGGTTACCCTTCACCCCGGTAGATAGCCCAGCCCCAATGCTATATAAAAGGCCACCTCGTGACCTTGCCAAGTACCCCTCACCTTGTGCGCAACACTCGCAGCCTTTTCTTCGCCATGCCGACCCCCAGTATTTACCTGAGAACCCCAGACACAACTCCGGGTAGTTTTGTTAAATTATTGTGGGACTTTACCTGCAGTACCATGAGTGCCACCCATCCACCCCAGTACGAGTTGCTCAAATCGAGGATCACTCCATCCACCTCGAAGTATTGGGCAGTGGTGCACATCCCTCCCACATACCCAAACCAAGACCCAACGGAAGTTTCCTTCGTGGGAAAATCCATGCCGACTCCGCATATGGCCATAGAAGCTGCTGCGTACGAGGCGCTCGCTCGTCTTCGATTCGCGGTACCCTATGCTAGCGAACGAGGATATTATTATTTTCCGAGTCGTGTAGCACCCGGAGAAGTTGCATCTTTTCCCGGTGGACGAATTGAGAGAGATCCAGTACTGGCCAACCTTGCCCTGTACGTTATCGCGCAGGAGCGTTTGACTCAGCGGGTAATGGGTTATCTCCAGAGCCTCGCTGACTTAAATCCTCGGATCGCTATTGGCAGACCACTAAGGCCTGACCAGGAGAGGCGCATTCATCGACTGGTCAACCCGCTTCCCCCGATAGAAGAGGAGTGTGCCCCAGTGCCAGAGGCGTTTTCTCAGGACCCTGTCCTTTTGCCATTTTCTTTGTAAACGTCACCGCTGTGTTTGTTACCCCAGTATTTATTTATGTGTTGAAATTTGTGCAATGGATCCAATTTTTGGTTTCATTTATGTGAGCAGTTTTACTACTGTTAATTTTGATTTAATTTATTTATTTTTCTCGCGATAAATTTTTGTAATGAGTTTTCTTTCCCCGAGTTGCTGCAGCGTATATATCTTCACGACATAGATTTTTTTATTATTATTCGCATAGCACCGTAACAGCAGACTCACAACCACAACCGCTCGACCTCGTGCGCTGATTACAAAGCCTCGTACACCTTGTTGCACCTAACTAATCACCCCCGAGGACACCACAGTCTCAAAAATAGAGACTTGTGAGTAATCGTTCGGGCACGAGTTTCCCCAGCACACCGACAACAGTTAGCCCTCGATGCCGCACCTAATCCTCGTGATCGCCGCCGCCGCGAAGAGCTAACACTCGAGCGGCAGCATCACGATGATCATCCAAGATCATCGCGCATAGGAGCACGGATAACCCCAGCAGCACCGCCAAACCTCCGCACACCAGGACCACATACCAGTCCGGCATCGCCTCCACCATTAGAGCCTCGTCTCGAGCTCCTGCGAACAGCAATGGAGGAGAAGGAAGGAGGAGTAGGAGCAAAGCCAGGTGTGAGGAAGAAGAGAGGAGCACCGCGATCGTTTTATAGCTCGAGATCGGTGTACGGTGGGCGAGGTCCACCAGCGCCACTCGTCGCCCGATCGCCGGTGTTCGGAGGCGAGTCCGCGAGCAGTGCCGACAGTGCACTGGCCCGCGAGGTGAGTGCACGTTGCACCGGCAGCTTGCACGCCGCGCACTACCGCAGTACGGCCTAGATGCCCTACGCGCTAGGCGTCGCCGGTGGAGGGAGCGCGGGAGAGCTCGCGAGAGAGAAGAGAGAGCCAGAGGTAGAAGAAGAGGCCGACAGTGGGCCCCGGGTCCACCTGTCAGCCAGAGAGAGCACTATGCTCTCGGGTGCGACCAGCGTGTTTTAGTAATTTAGAATTTATTCTGAATTACTGTATCCACGTAGAAATATCTCGTTTTCCCCGACCTTGGATTTTTTTCCATGCTACGCCAGTGTACCACACTGTGGTTTTGCACCACTTATTGCTCTCTCACTGTAGCCTTTTTTATTTTGCACAGTTGAATGATTTCTTTTGGTAAGAGCAATGTTTGTTCAAAACAGCTTTTAACAAATCTCGAGGACGAGATTTTTCTTAAGGGGGGTAGTGTTGTGACACCCCAAAATTTTGACCTTGTTTTATTGATTAAAATTTTGCCAGGAAATTAAACTTTTCCATTTGTCTAGATTTTTTTTCCTTTTATTTTAAGGGTTTTTACCTCACGTGAAAACTTTCCAAAAATATTGTTGGACTTGCATGCTCTCTCTATAAAACAATTCTTATTCAGTGGATTTAAATGCAAGATTTGCCTTTCCCTGAGCTTTATTCTTTTAAAATGATTTTTCATGAAATTGGAGCCTGTTTTGCACTAAAACCATTTGACAGGTGCGTTTAAAATTTCCACCAAAATTTGGGGATGTCATGTGATGTTTCCACATCACTTTTATGCAAAAATATCTTTTGGTTATTGAAGACTTTGAGCTCTACACCAACTTTTCAAATCTGGTCCAGTAGGCACTTTTGCACTACAACCTATTTAAATATTACTTTAAAAATTGTTCCAAGTGTTTGGAGATGTCAGTAGATGCATATAATTCAACTTCATGCAAAAACCCAGTGATGATCTTTGAAAAATTTGAGTGGATCAACCTCTTTTTCATTCTGGTCCTGTTTGGTGATTTGTACTGCAACCCTATTTTATTTTGCTCTAGTGACCCTGAGCTTTTTCCTGCTTGTAGCCCTCCCTACCAAACCCTTAAGTCCAGGAGAATGGACTTATTGGAAGATTTTAAGTGCATGCAATGAGACCTTTTTCTCTTTGTCCAAAACTGTAGTTTTGCAAAACTTGCGCTAGCAAGTTTCTGGTTTTTCCCAAATGATCTTGCCATCATCATCTACATCTAAAGAGACCTTGGTCTGAAGATTTTGGCCACTCCAAGAGTTGCCTAAATGCACTTGGCATTCGGTCGAACACTTGGTGTGCACAGTCAGTTTTGACATGAGTTTTTGTTTGCACTGTGATCTTGATCCACTGACCCAGCAACCATGTCCACTAAGCTCCTAGCCATCCCTAGCCTAGTCCTGTTAATTGCCAGCCTCACTCTCGCACTCTAAGCTGCCCTGGCATTTCGTGGAGCATGTCCCGTGCGTGCTCTGGGCGCGCCCAGAGCGCACGTTTTGCATGCGCGCGCACTGAGCCGCCGCGTCGCACTGCCGCCATCGTCGCGTCCTGTCCCTGGCCCTTGCTCGGCTGCTGAACCGTGCACTACACTCGCCCACTCTCCACGCCACCCCTGGCGCACTACAGCGCAGCTGGCAGAGCTCTTGGCGGCACGCCGGCGTTGGTAGCGAGCTCCTGCCATGGTCGGCGTCGCCCAAGCCACCCGCGCGCGCCAGCTGCCATGGTCGCGGTGTGTTTGTTGGGATCCGATGAATTGTGGGTCTATGGTCAGATTATTCATGAATATTAACCGAGTCTTCTCTTAATTATATTATGCATGATTATTATAGCTTTGTTTTTCTCTCCAATCTATCCGATCGGTTTGGCCAACTAGATTGATTTAGCTTGCAATCGGAGAGGTGCTTTGTAATGGGTTCAATCTTGCGGTGCTCTATATCCCAGTGATAGAAGGGGACAATACATGTATTTGTATTGTTTCTATTAAGGGGAAAATGATGGGGTTTATTCATATTGGTTGGATTTACTTTATCTACATCATGTCATCTTGCTTAAGGCGTTATTCTGTTTTTTATGAACTTAATACTCTACATGCATGTTGGATAGCGATCGATGGGTGGAGTAATAGTAGTTGATGCAGGCATGAGTCGGTCTACTTGTATCGGACGTGATGCCTATATACATGATCATTGCCTTGAATATTGTCATAACTATGCGCTTTTCTATCGATTGCCCAACAGTAATTTGTTTACCCATCATATGCTTTTTGTTCGAGAGAGAAGCCTCTAGTGAAAACTATGGCCTCCGGGTCTACTTTTATCATATATAAAATACAAAAATACCTTGCTGCAATTTATTTACCGTTATTTTATTGTGTGTTTTAATTATGTATCTATCACTATCACTTTTGATCCTTGCAAATAACCACCGAGAGGATTGACAACCCCCTTGATCGCGTTGGGTGCAAGTATTTGCTCTTTTGTGTGTAGGTGTTGCTAACGAGGTTTCACGTTGTTTTCCTACTGGATTGATAACCTTGGTTCTTAACTGAGGGAAATACTTATCTCTACTGTACTGCATCATTCACTCCTCTTTGAGGAAATCCCAACACAGCTCACAAGTAGCAGAAAGAATTTCTGGCGCCGTTGCCAGGGAGACATTACCAAAACGTATCAAGTACCTTCGCATAAACTATCATCTACTTGTTCTTACTTTCATTTTCCATTTTCATCTCATTTTTATCTCCCCCACTTCCAAAACAATTTTACAAAAACACAAAAATATTTTTCTTTTGCTAGTTTCCTTGCTTGAAGTTGCTATCATGTCCGAGTTTGTTATCGAAAAAAGTGAGGATGGTAAAATTCCTAAAGTTGAAATTCCCCCAAATTTGGATTCTAAATTTTTTGTCACGGGAAGTGGGAACATCGTAGGAAAAAGTGTTATTCAGGAATTCTTTAATTGTATGAGGGCATTGGTTTGCAACGATATTCCTATTCTGAAAAGAACTAAGAGTTACGCCGAAGCTATTTCTGCACTTGTCCTTGAACTTGAGAGAAGATTTATGCGTACTCACCCCACTTTGCAAAGGTTGTTCTATGAATTACCTATGATAAATAACCCTAAGGCTAAAAAGATAGCTACTCTTGTCCTTATGAATGAATTCGATTATAGTACGTGAGGCTCGAGAGATATTTGATTGCTACAGTATCAGCCATGAACGTCGTGTTATAGATGAATTTTTTTATGATGGAGATTATCTGTTGAGGTATTTGTTTTGTGATAATCATACTTTTGATGAAAATACTAAAAAGGAAGTACCTCCCTTACATATCATCCAACAAGTTTTCAATGGTATTAATCAACAATATTCTTGGATCCTAAAAGGGAACCAACAAGGATTTGAGTAAAGTTGCCTTAGCAATGCTAAAATTTTGGTTAATGATGTGTTCCCCATTGTCAGTGTCAAAACCGGCGGATCTCGGGTAGGGGGTCCCGAACTGTGCGTCTAAGGTCAATGGTAACAGGAGACAGGGGACACAATGTTTACCCAGGTTTGGGCCCTCTCTATTGAGGTAATACCCTACTTCCTACTTGATTGATCTTGATGAATATGAGTATTACAAGAGTTGATCTACCACGAGATCGTAATGGCTAAACCCTAAAAGCCTAGCCTGTATGACTATGGTTGTCTATCACCCTCCGGACTAAGTCCTCCGGTTTATATAGACACCGGGAGGATCTAGGGTTACACAAGGTCGGTTACAAAGAAAGGAATCTACATATTTGGTCGCCAAGCTTGCCTTCCACGCCAGGGAGTGTCCCATCCGGACACGGGTGCAGTCTTTGGTCTTTGTATCTTCACAGCCCATCAGTCCGACCGATGGCTAACAGGCCGGACGCCCGAGGACCCCTTAGTCTAGGACTCCCTCAGTAGCCCCTGAACCTGGCTTCAATGACAAGGTATCCGGTGCGTAGGTCTGTCTTCGGCATTGCAAGGCAGGTTCCTTCTTCGGAACTCCAAGATAGTCTTTGGACGTAATGGACGTGTTCGGACCTGTAACACACACACCACACATAACCGCAGATGGAATATAATATTCCACGAGTTCCATCCGCTGACAACTTTTTGCAACATGACATCATGTCTGGCCGGTCATAATTTTGAACCGTTTTCATCTGCCGCTCCGTGTTTCGAGACACAATTGCCATTGGCACGTCTTGTCGAACCAGAGATCATGTCCCCTGATTGCGGGATTCTCATCAATACGGGCATGGGTAGCCCAACTGTGCCGTTTACACAGCCCTTGGGAACAGGCGAGTTTTAAGGCGGGTGGGGGGCGCTCAATATTCACTGCCTTTATAAGGAGATAAGAATCCCCTTTCTTCACCCACACCTCCTCTTCCTCTCCGTCCTTCCATTCTCGAGATCCAGCGCCCAAGTTCCCATCTTCCCTTTCTCAAGGAAACACTCGATCATGTCCGAATCCGGAGGCCAAGGCAAGTGGATGGTCTCCTCCGTCAAGGAGAAGGACATCACCCAGCTTCGGGAGGCCGGGTACCTGGCGAAAGGAACCACCCATCGTCTACCCTCCAAGGGGCAAGTCATCCCCACCCCGAAGCCTACTGAGAGGGTAGTTTTCCTCCCTCACTTCGTCCGCAGATTGGGGTTTCCACTTCACCCCTTCGTCCGCGGACTGATGTTTTATTACGGGCTAGATTTCCATGATCTAGCCCCGAACTCCTTCCTCAACATCCCGGCATTTATTGTCGTGTGCGAGGCCTTCGTCCGCATCCATCCCCACTTTGGCCTATGGCTCAAGGTCTTCAATGTAAAGCCGAAGGTGGTGGATGGTCAGCACGCGGAGTGCGGAGGTGCCATGGTGACCAAGATGCCCAACGTCACTTGGCCCACAGGCACTTTTGTGGAGACTGTCAAGGAGTGGCAGAAGCAGTGGTTCTACATCACAGAGTCGCGCGGCGCCACTTGGGCGGAGGCTCCCGAGTTCAAGGCCGGAGCACCCATGCAGCTCACCTCCTGGAAGGAGAAAGGCCCCAACTGGTCGGCGTCAGACGAGCTGATAGCGCTGCAAACGCGTATTCAGAGTATGGTGGATAAAAACGTCAAGCTCGTCGACGTGATCCAGGTAATGCTGGTACGCCGGATTCTCCCCTGCCAAAGCCGAAGCTTCCCTTTGTGGGAATTCGATCCGGAGAAGCACCAGAACCTGGGAGGGCTCTTCGGAACTACTCACGAAGATGCCTGGTAGTTGCTCTTCAAGGGCAACGAGAAGCCGCCGGTCCTAGATTCAGACCGCGGGCACGATCACACCCATCCCGCCAATGAGGTAAGTTTCCCCTTTTTTAATGCGTGCCTTCTACATGTTTATTCAAGGAGCATGCCTAACCTTTGCTGTATTTTTTCAGGTGTGGACGGAGAGAGCAAAGCGGATCCATAGTCCGGCTCCGCTGCCCGAAGAGCCAGTCATCCCGCTGCTGGCGAAGATGCTGGTTTCGGTGCCGTACAGGCCGCCGGAAAAGAAGGCCAAGGAGAAGGCCAAGGGGGCCAAAGGTGGCCCCAGTCGCAAGGGTGCTTCGGATGTGACGTCCGAAGACGAAGTGACCCTTTCCTCCGCCGCCAAGGACGATGATGACGAGGAGGAGGAGTGTGACACCCCAAAATTTTGACCTTGTTTTATTGATTAAAATTTTGCCAGGAAATTAAACTTTTCCATTTGTCTAGATTTTTTTCCTTTTATTTTAAGGGTTTTTACCTCAAGTGAAAAATTTACAAAAATATTGTTGGACTTGCATGCTCTCTCTATAAAACAATTCTTATTCAGTGGATTTAATTGCAAGATTTGCCTTTCCCTGAGCTTTATTCTTTTAAAATGATTTTTCATGAAATTGGAGCCTGTTTTGCACTACAACCATTTGACAGATGCATTTAAAATTTCCACCAAAATTTGGGGATGTCATGTGATGTTTCCACATCACTTTTATGCAAAAATATCTTTTGGTTATTGAAGACTTTGAGCTCTACACCAACTTTCCAAATCTGGTCCAATAGGCACTTTTGCACTACAACCTATTTAAATATTCCTTTAAAAATTCTTCCAAGTGTTTGGAGATGTCAGTAGATGCATATAATTCAACTTCATGCAAAAACCCAGTGATGATCTTTGAAAAATTTGAGTAGATCAACCTCTTTTTCATTCTGGTCCAGTTTGGTGATTTGTACTGCAACCCTATTTTATTTTACTCTAGTGACCCTAAGCTTTTTCCTGCTTGTAGCCCTCCCTACGAAACCCTTAAGTCCAGGAGAATGGACTCATTGGAAGATTTTAAGTGCATGCAATGAGACCTTTTTCTCTCTGTCCAAAACTGTAGTTTCGCAAAACTTGCACTAGCAAGTTTCTGGTTTTTCCCAAATGATCTTGCCATCATCATCTACATCTAAAGAGACCTTGGTCTGAAGATTTTGGCCACTCTTCCACCGTAGGGGTGGCCCAGCTGCTTCAACCTTCTGGTTGTTGATGCACCTGTAGGAGGATTCCATTTCTTCGTGGGCAGACCTATGCAACAAGTTCATTGGTGCCTTTACGGTAGGCCACTACTGCAGGATGCTGCTAATGTGACACTATGATCAAAGTCCCTTTGACGAAACTATGTGCGATGCATTAATCGCAAATGGGGATGTAAAAACCGTAAAAAAGATGCAAAACATTTACGATGGCAGAGACATCAAACACGGTTTGGATTTTAATTACGTGTGCGATGCGGGGCATACGGTTGATCCAGAAGAACTGTTTGCGATGAGGCAGAACAACTGAAACATGCAGCCATATCAATGTGTGTGTGTGTTATACGGCATAAACTTCGTTTCGATGAACTGTGTGCTATTAGGCAATGCAACAGAAACGGTCAACCGGATCAAGGTGTGTGTGATATACGGCATATGGTTCACTCAGATGAACTTTTTTCGATTAGGTAAGAGAACAGAAACGGTTCAACTTAACAAGACGTGTGTGATATGTGGCATTTGCGATGAGATTCGTGTAAACAAGATGTGTGTGATACGCAGCAAACATCCCACTCGGATGAACTGTTTGCCATGAGAAATTATAACACAGACGGATACTATAGTTAGTTCGTGTGTGATTATGTTCATACAGAAAACTTTGGAAAATGCAAACTATTTGCTTGTAGTGGCTAGGAGTATCGCACATGATGCGTCTGCGAGTACTCATGTGCGATGATTAGTAACTTACACATATGTTTCCTTATGTTAACACGTCTGTGATAAATAACACGTGGCACCGCATACAGTATTCGGGTTGTGTGTGTTCTCCACTTAGTATTCCCGCGCTCCACATGGGTGAATTGTAAAATCCACGCCTCTTCCCTCATCCGTTTCTTGCCACCAGCTAATGGCTTGCTGCATATAACCCAGGCGGCAACGCACCGTCGCGACACTCTGCGCAAATCTAGTCCTCACCCATCTACCATTAGTTATTCCAAGCATGCCAGGCAACGACTAAAGCTTCAACATCGACCCCTACATGCGTTACATCTTCGGCGAGCAGAACAAGCCGGAGCAGGTCGGGGAGCAAGAGCTTCATCGGCCGGTGCAGGCACCATGGCCCATCGGCAGCGATATCAGCGTGACAGTCCCTGGGCGCACAATCGACATATTGCAGAGGAGGTGTGATGAGCAGTTTGCCATCCACCATGCAAAAGATCCAGAGCTGCTCGGCGGCATGATCGATGACCCACCCGAAGAGCCACTGTCACCAATGCTGATCGAGAGCCTGATGCCCCGCAAGGAATGGGCAGAGGATCTCTACGATTCAGTCAAGACACGGGCAGCCTGCGGCTTCATCATTGCCTGCGGCGGCCATGTCAACCTTGATCCCAATGATATGGTGGCCAGGATCGAGCACATCCTTGGCGGAGTTGACGTCCCCGACAAAGTAGAACATCACCAATGTGATATCTTGAGGATGCAGGTGATGGACCGAATTTGCTACCAGGCTAGAGACATGGAAATGGGGTGGTTCCGTGGAGATATCATGCGCACGATTGCACGCTGTCAAGCTCTTCTGGAAGAGGCCCCGCAGCCCCAAGATCCTCCCAGCGCCAGCAGCTCCGTAGGCATAGGCGGGTCGGGACACTTGGAATGAACGGCCGCAAGGGTGCTATGCTGATCATGGAGTCCGAGAAGACCGTCGTCGGAAAGCTGCTGGCTCAGCCTTTTAGCCTATATTTTATTATAATTTTATGCATATGTAGGTCATGAGTGTTTTGGGCCTTGCCCCATGTGGCATTTTAAATTATCCTGAATATGTAAGACAATTATTAACCGGTGCCATTGTAAATTTGCCTCAACGGTGAGCAGAGCGCACGCAGGGACGCCAGAGCGAAGCGTGCCGCAGCCGCCTCAATGGCGAGCATAACGCGTGGACGGACGCGAGCAGAGCGCGCTGCGGCCACCTCAACGACGAACAACCATGTGGTCAACCTTCTGGCACCCCCGTGGGAGACGCGATGGCGCATCCATAGGACACGATGGTGATATATTGACCGTGTGTGATGGTGGACAGACACGTACACGTACATCCAAGAACGCGGGCCCATGTTTCGGACTTTCGATGCATGGCATATGGTTGATCCAAAAGAACTATTTGCGGTGAGCCAGAACAACATAAACGGGCTTTGTAGGCCCAGAACCATCAATAAATTTTGACTTTGTTTCTCGTTACATTGCAGATTACAATGCAATAAGTAATTGCAAATTTGTTCACACCTATCAAACTAATATGTGTTCACACTTAGCACCGGGCTATAAAAACTACCCACTCGAAAATTACTTCACAGTTCCTCTCCTCATCACCCACAAAACTGGTCTTTCCTGTCAAGTCATTCTACCATGACCGGTAGGACGAGTTTCGGGTGGACATATAACCAAGCAGCAAATACCAAGGCCGCGGAAGCACTAGAGAGGTTCCACCGCAAAGCGGCAGCCGCAACACAGATGTCCTGGCGCACCGCGGAGCCCTCGAACGAGCTCTGATGGGCACACGAGGGCTCTCACAAGCGCACTCGCCGCATCGGCCATCACGACGAGCTGGCGTTGCTGAAGTCCTTGGCCGGCGACGAGGACATTCTCGCTGGCCTCATTAAGCAGCAAGAGCTAGTCGACAACTTGATGAAGCTGCTCGAGATCAGCGATGCCTGAGTTGACAAGGCGACTGACCTCATTGAGCAACTCATGAGTGACAATGCAAAGCTCTTCAAGGCGCTCGCCGAGAAGGAGGAGGAGGCCGTCGGCTGGAAGATGTTGCATGAGCAGAGCAGTGCCTCGGGGATGACGCTGTCAGCAGTTGTCGAGGAACTGATGGGTGACTTGAGGAAGCTCCGGATCAACCACGAGCAGGAGGTGGAGGAATCCGTGGCTGCTTTCAAGCAAAGTCGTGTGGAATTGAAGAAGGATCTGGAGGATGTCATCGCCCGGCGATCCATCGACGAGTAGAGACAATAGCAACCCAGATCGTTGTCTATGATTTCCTTCTTCGAGTAGAGACAAATTCGGATGTAAATTTTCGAGTAGATGATTTTTCATATAAAAAACTTTTTCATCCGAGTTCGTATGCAAAAGTTATGCCCATTTTAAGAAATTCCAGAGAGATTTTGCAAATAAAGTCGAAATTCATATTTGTTAATTTTCCCAACAACTAGACCACATATCACATGGGAAACTTGTTTTATTTTATTTTTTTGACATTTCCATCATTTTCTTTTATTTTTTTAAAACTGAAAAGGTGGTCCACGGGGGGGGGGGGGGGGGGGTGCATTCGGTGGAATGGGCCAAGTTACTAATGGCGCAACGTGGGGGTGGTGCGCCATTAGTAGTTCAACTAGTAATGGCGCACCACCCCAACCGTCATTAGTACTTTTTCAAAAAAAATTGAAATAAAATTTGTAACAAAATTACTAATGGCGCACCTGTGAGTGGTGCGCCATTAGTAGTTCAACTAGTAATGGCGCACCGTGGGAGTGGTGCGCCATTAGTAGTTTAAAAAATAAAAATAAAAAAATTGAAAAAAAATTTGAAACATAATTACTAATGGCGCATCGTGGGATGGTGCGCCATTACTAGTTGAACTACTAATGGCGCACCATCCCATGGTGCGCCATTAGTAGTTTTGAAAAAATTACATTTTTTTTTACTAATGGCGCACCGTGGATGTGGTGCGCCATTAGTATTTTCACATTAATGGCGCACAGTATATAGTAATGGTGCACCACATGTCTGGTGCGCCATTAGTGGCCATATCATCTATAGCCCTTTTCCTAGTAGTGTAAGACCCATATGACAGAGCCCGGCAGGCTCCATGCTGGCAAGCCCATCAGTCCGGCCGATGGCTAACAGGCCGGACGCCCGAGGACCCCTTAGTCTAGGACTCCCTCAGTAGCCCCTGAACCTGGCTTCAATGACAAGGTATCCGGTGCGTAGGTCTGTCTTCGGCATTGCAAGGCAGGTTCCTTCTTCGGAACTCCAAGATAGTCTTTGGACGTAATGGACGTGTTCGGACCTGTAACACACACACCACACATAACCGCAGATGGAATATAATATTCCACGAGTCCCATCCGCTGACAACTTTTTGCAACATGACATCACGTCTGGCCGGTCATAATTTTGAACCGTTTTCATCTGCCGCTCCGTGTTTCGAGACACAATTGCCATTGGCACGTCTTGTCGAACCAGAGATCATGTCCCCTGATTGCGGGATTCTCATCAATACGGGCATGGGTAGCCCAACTGTGCCGTTTACACAGCCCTTGGGAACAGGCGAGTTTTAAGGCGGGTGGGGGGCGCTCAATATTCACTGCCTTTATAAGGAGATAAGAATCCCCTTTCTTCACCCACACCTCCTCTTCCTCTCCGTCCTTCCATTCTCGAGATCCAGCGCCCAAGTTCCCATCTTCCCTTTCTCAAGGAAACACTCGATCATGTCCGAATCCGGAGGCCAAGGCAAGTGGATGGTCTCCTCCGTCAAGGAGAAGGACATCACCCAGCTTCGGGAGGCCGGGTACCTGGCGAAAGGAACCACCCATCGTCTACCCTCCAAGGGGCAAGTCATCCCCACCCCGAAGCCTACTGAGAGGGTAGTTTTCCTCCCTCACTTCGTCCGCAGATTGGGGTTTCCACTTCACCCCTTCGTCCGCGGACTGATGTTTTATTACGGGCTAGATTTCCATGATCTAGCCCCGAACTCCTTCCTCAACATCCCGGCATTTATTGTCGTGTGCGAGGCCTTCGTCCGCATCCATCCCCACTTTGGCCTATGGCTCAAGGTCTTCAATGTAAAGCCGAAGGTGGTGGATGGTCAGCACGCGGAGTGCGGAGGTGCCATGGTGACCAAGATGCCCAACGTCACTTGGCCCACAGGCACTTTTGTGGAGACTGTCAAGGAGTGGCAGAAGCAGTGGTTCTACATCACAGAGTCGCGCGGCGCCACTTGGGCGGAGGCTCCCGAGTTCAAGGCCGGAGCACCCATGCAGCTCACCTCCTGGAAGGAGAAAGGCCCCAACTGGTCGGCGTCAGACGAGCTGATAGCGCTGCAAACGCGTATTCAGAGTATGGTGGATAAAAACGTCAAGCTCGTCGACGTGATCCAGGTAATGCTGGTACGCCGGATTCTCCCCTGCCAAAGCCGAAGCTTCCCTTTGTGGGAATTCGATCCGGAGAAGCACCAGAACCTGGGAGGGCTCTTCGGAACTACTCACGAAGATGCCTGGTAGTTGCTCTTCAAGGGCAACGAGAAGCCGCCGGTCCTAGATTCAGACCGCGGGCACGATCACACCCATCCCGCCAATGAGGTAAGTTTCCCCTTTTTTAATGCGTGCCTTCTACATGTTTATTCAAGGAGCATGCCTAACCTTTGCTGTATTTTTTCAGGTGTGGACGGAGAGAGCAAAGCGGATCCATAGTCCGGCTCCGCTGCCCGAAGAGCCAGTCATCCCGCTGCTGGCGAAGATGCTGGTTTCGGTGCCGTACAGGCCGCCGGAAAAGAAGGCCAAGGAGAAGGCCAAGGGGGCCAAAGGTGGCCCCAGTCGCAAGGGTGCTTCGGATGTGACGTCCGAAGACGAAGTGACCCTTTCCTCCGCCGCCAAGGACGATGATGACGAGGAGGAGGAGTGTGACACCCCAAAATTTTGACCTTGTTTTATTGATTAAAATTTTGCCAGGAAATTAAACTTTTCCATTTGTCTAGATTTTTTTCCTTTTATTTTAAGGGTTTTTACCTCAAGTGAAAAATTTACAAAAATATTGTTGGACTTGCATGCTCTCTCTATAAAACAATTCTTATTCAGTGGATTTAATTGCAAGATTTGCCTTTCCCTGAGCTTTATTCTTTTAAAATGATTTTTCATGAAATTGGAGCCTGTTTTGCACTACAACCATTTGACAGATGCATTTAAAATTTCCACCAAAATTTGGGGATGTCATGTGATGTTTCCACATCACTTTTATGCAAAAATATCTTTTGGTTATTGAAGACTTTGAGCTCTACACCAACTTTCCAAATCTGGTCCAATAGGCACTTTTGCACTACAACCTATTTAAATATTCCTTTAAAATTGTTCCAAGTGTTTGGAGATGTCAGTAGATGCATATAATTCAACTTCATGCAAAAACCCAGTGATGATCTTTGAAAAATTTGAGTAGATCAACCTCTTTTTCATTCTGGTCCAGTTTGGTGATTTGTACTGCAACCCTATTTTATTTTACTCTAGTGACCCTAAGCTTTTTCCTGCTTGTAGCCCTCCCTACGAAACCCTTAAGTCCAGGAGAATGGACTCATTGGAAGATTTTAAGTGCATGCAATGAGACCTTTTTCTCTCTGTCCAAAACTGTAGTTTCGCAAAACTTGCACTAGCAAGTTTCTGGTTTTTCCCAAATGATCTTGCCATCATCATCTACATCTAAAGAGACCTTGGTCTGAAGATTTTGGCCACTCTTCCGCCGTAGGGGTGGCCCAGCTGCTTCAACCTTCTGGTTGTTGATGCACCTGTAGGAGGATTCCATTTCTTCGTGGGCAGACCTATGCAACAAGTTCATTGGTGCCTTTACGGGAGGCCACTACTGCAGGATGCTGCTAATGTGACACTATGATCAAAGTCCCTTTGACGAAACTATGTGCGATGCATTAATCGCAAATGGGGATGTAAAAACCGTAAAAAAGATGCAAAACATTTGCGATGGCAGAGACATCAAACACGGTTTGGATTTTAATTACGTGTGCGATGCGGGGCATACGGTTGATCCAGAAGAACTGTTTGCGATGAGGCAGAACAACTGAAACATGCAGCCATATCAATGTGTGTGTGTGTTATACGGCATAAACTTCGTTTCGATGAACTGTGTGCTATTAGGCAATGCAACAGAAACGGTCAACCGGATCAAGGTGTGTGTGATATACGGCATATGGTTCACTCAGATGAACTTTTTTCGATTAGGTAAGAGAACAGAAACGGTTCAACTTAAAAAGAGGTGTGTGATATGTGGCATTTGCGATGAGCCAAAAGAACAGAAATGATTCGTGTAAACAAGATGTGTGTGATACGCAGCAAACATCCCACTCGGATGAACTGTTTGCCATGAGAAATTATAACACAGACGGATACTATAGTTAGTTCGTGTGTGATTATGTTCATACAGAAAACTTTGGAAAATGCAAACTATTTGCTTGTAGTGGCTAGGAGTATCGCACATGATGCGTCTGCGAGTACTCATGTGCGATGATTAGTAACTTACACATATGTTTCCTTATGTTAACACGTCTGTGATAAATAACACGTGGCACCGCATACGGTATTCGGGTTGTGTGTGTTCTCCACTTAGTATTCCCGCGCTCCACATGGGTGAATTGTAAAATCCACGCCTCTTCCCTCATCCGTTTCTTGCCACCAGCTAATGGCTTGCTGCATATAACCCAGGCGGCAACGCACCGTCGCGACACTCTGCGCAAATCTAGTCCTCACCCATCTACCATTAGTTATTCCAAGCATGCCAGGCAACGACTAAAGCTTCAACATCGACCCCTACATGCGTTACATCTTCGGCGAGCAGAACAAGCCGGAGCAGGTCGGGGAGCAAGAGCTTCATCGGCCGGTGCAGGCACCATGGCCCATCGGCAGCGATATCAGCGTGACAGTCCCTGGGCGCACAATCGACATATTGCAGAGGAGGTGTGATGAGCAGTTTGCCATCCACCATGCAAAAGATCCAGAGCTGCTCGGCGGCATGATCGACGACCCACCCGAAGAGCCACTGTCACCAATGCTGATCGAGAGCCTGATGCCCCGCAAGGAATGGGCAGAGGATCTCTACGATTCAGTCAAGACACGGGCAGCCTGCGGCTTCATCATTGCCTGCGGCGGCCATGTCAACCTTGATCCCAATGATATGGTGGCCAGGATCGAGCACATCCTTGGCGGAGTTGACGTCCCCGACAAAGTAGAACATCACCAATGTGATATCTTGAGGATGCAGGTGATGGACCGAATTTGCTACCAGGCTAGAGACATGGAAATGGGGTGGTTCCGTGGAGATATCATGCGCACGATTGCACGCTGTCAAGCTCTTCTGGAAGAGGCCCCGCAGCCCCAAGATCCTCCCAGCGCCAGCAGCTCCGTAGGCATAGGCGGGTCGGGACACTTGGAATGAACGGCCGCAAGGGTGCTATGCTGATCATGGAGTCCGAGAAGACCGTCGTCGGAAAGCTGCTGGCTCAGCCTTTTAGCCTATATTTTATTATAATTTTATGCATATGTAGGTCATGAGTGTTTTGGGCCTTGCCCCATGTGGCATTTTAAATTATCCTGAATATGTAAGACAATTATTAACCGGTGCCATTGTAAATTTGCCTCAACGGTGAGCAGAGCGCACGCAGGGACGCCAGAGCGAAGCGTGCCGCAGCCGCCTCAATGGCGAGCATAACGCGTGGACGGACGCGAGCAGAGCGCGCTGCGGCCACCTCAACGACGAACAACCATGTGGTCAACCTTCTGGCACCCCCGTGGGAGACGCGATGGCGCATCCATAGGACACGATGGTGATATCTTGACCGTGTGTGATGGTGGACAGACACGTACACGTACATCCAAGAACGCGGGCCCATGTTTCGGACTTTCGATGCATGGCATATGGTTGATCCAAAAGAACTATTTGCGGTGAGCCAGAACAACATAAACGGGCTTTGTAGGCCCAGAACCATCAATAAATTTTGACTTTGTTTCTCGTTACATTGCAGATTACAATGCAATAAGTAATTGCAAATTTGTTCACACCTATCAAACTAATATGTGTTCACACTTAGCACCGGGCTATAAAAACTACCCACTCGAAAATTACTTCACAGTTCCTCTCCTCATCACCCACAAAACTGGTCTTTCCTGTCAAGTCATTCTACCATGACCGGTAGGACGAGTTTCGGGTGGACATATAACCAAGCAGCAAAGACCAAGGCCGCGGAAGCACTAGAGAGGTTCCACCGCAAAGCGGCAGCCGCAACACAGATGTCCTGGCGCACCGCGGAGCCCTCGAACGAGCTCTGATGGGCACACGAGGGCTCTCACAAGCGCACTCGCCGCATCGGCCATCACGACGAGCTGGCGTTGCTGAAGTCCTTGGCCGGCGACGAGGACATTCTCGCTGGCCTCATTAAGCAGCAAGAGCTAGTCGACAACTTGATGAAGCTGCTCGAGATCAGCGATGCCTGAGTTGACAAGGCGACTGACCTCATTGAGCAACTCATGAGTGACAATGCAAAGCTCTTCAAGGCGCTCGCCGAGAAGGAGGAGGAGGCCGTCGGCTGGAAGATGTTGCATGAGCAGAGCAGTGCCTCGGGGATGACGCTGTCAGCAGTTGTCGAGGAACTGATGGGTGACTTGAGGAAGCTCCGGATCAACCACGAGCAGGAGGTGGAGGAATCCGTGGCTGCTTTCAAGCAAAGTCGTGTGGAATTGAAGAAGGATCTGGAGGATGTCATCGCCCGGCGATCCATCGACGAGTAGAGACAATAGCAACCCAGATCGTTGTCTATGATTTCCTTCTTCGAGTAGAGACAAATTCGGATGTAAATTTTCGAGTAGATGATTTTTCATATAAAAAACTTTTTCATCCGAGTTCGTATGCAAAAGTTATGCCCATTTTAAGAAATTCCAGAGAGATTTTGCAAATAAAGTCGAAATTCATATTTGTTAATTTTCCCAACAACTAGACCACATATCACATGGGAAACTTGTTTTATTTTATTTTTTTGACATTTCCATCATTTTCTTTTATTTTTTTAAAACTGAAAAGGTGGTCCACGGGGGGGGGGGGGGGGGGTGCATTCAGTGGAATGGGCCAAGTTACTAATGGCGCAACGTGGGGGTGGTGCGCCATTAGTAGTTCAACTAGTAATGGCGCACCACCCCAACCGTCATTAGTACTTTTTCAAAAAAAAAATTGAAATAAAATTTGTAACAAAATTACTAATGGCGCACCTGTGAGTGGTGCGCCATTAGTAGTTCAACTAGTAATGGCGCACCGTGGGAGTGGTGCGCCATTAGTAGTTTAAAAATAAAAATAAAAAATTGAAAAAAAATTTGAAACATAATTACTAATGGCGCATCGTGGGATGGTGCGCCATTACTAGTTGAACTACTAATGGCGCACCATCCCATGGTGCGCCATTAGTAGTTTTGAAAAAATTAAATTTTTTTTTTACTAATGGCGCACCGTGGATGTGGTGCGCCATTAGTATTTTCACATTAATGGCGCACAGTATATAGTAATGGTGCACCACATGTCTGGTGCGCCATTAGTGGCCATATCATCTATAGCCCTTTTCCTAGTAGTGTAAGACCCATATGACAGAGCCCGGCAGGCTCCATGCTGGCAAGCCTTCGCCAGGACGCCACCTCTCCACCTCATCACACGCTAGTCACTAATCAGTGAAGTGTCGAGCTCTCAAGTGGCTGGGTGGATCCTGTTGGGTACGTGGCAGCCTGCCGAAAAAGATATTAACTTTATTGACACCTGTCTTGATGGCGTGTCAGGCTAATAACAGGTAGTTGGGTAAGTGGCGCGGTAGTCTTGCCGGGCTTCAACCTCCACATGACACCTAGTAGTGCATTTAATGCACTTTGTGCTAACTGCCAGAGTTAGGTATGATAAACCATTAGCTGTCTAATCCATGTTGTAATAACTGTTTTGCCACTGTGGATACCCCTTAACCTATAAAAGGAGGCCCAAGGCAACCTAGCAAGGGGTTTAGATCTTTCATCCCTCAACACTTATACACAAGTAGCTGCTCTCCCCGAGGCACCCTTGCCGGGCTTGAGCGCTTCGTGTCTTCGTGTTCCTCTAGATCAATCCACCAAAGCAGGACTAGGCTTTTACGCTACAAAGCGGCCCAAACCTGGGTAAAGAGAGTTGCCCCTTGTCGCACTGCCCTGTTGTTTCTGCTCTTTGTGCAATGTGATCATCCCCTCACCGAACCACAAAGGGGCAACCCTGCCCCATAGGTGATCGTGCTCCCCCACGACATCTTTGGCGCGCCAGGTAGGGGGATTCACTTGTGCGAATCTGAGGCAACAGCCCGCACATCGATCTTCATCGCCTTCTACATCATCAATGGCTCCCAGAAGAAGAGCGGTACAACAGCGCACACATCCACTTCGGAGGTCCCTTCACCCACGGCAGTGGGTGCCACAGACAACGCCGCCGCGGTGGGTGGAATGGGCACCGTGAGCGGCACTACCACTGCGGGCGGCGCGACCGTCGTGCCCATCGCAGCTGAAAAAGGGATGTGGGCCATAGGGGTGGCCCAGCTGCTTCAACCTTCTGGTGAGACTGCTCATGCCAGTGTGGGTCCGGGGGACGCCAAGCTTCCGGCTCCCCACCGCACCAGTGAGCGCAATCATCGCAGTGGCGATGCCCGCTCCAGCGCAAGCCAAGATCCCTTGGCTGCACCGACCAGGGGGGCGACGTCAAGACATGTGCTTGTCCCATGCAAGGCGAGCGTGACAAGACCCCGAGCGGCACCGTCGATCCGCAGTGACCCCGCCCGCACAGAAAAGGCCCAACTGATCAAGAGCCTGGCCACCAAGCACAGCCCCAGCCGCGCCAGACTGCCCTTGTGATTGGTCCAAGGCAACGGGAGCACAATGACGCTCCTTCTGGCTCATCCATGAGTCGAGTGGCATCGTGCTTTGCTTCCCACACCATGCCAAGGACGGTGGCGGAAGCAATGGCAAGAGCTCAGCTATTGCTGAACTTTCCTCCAGTGGCAGATAAGATGGATGAGTGGAGAGCCACCATCCAAAGCCTCATTGGATTTGCTTAAGCCAACAAGTCGCAGCCTGCGGAACCCTCACGATGCCCGCAGGCGACGCCAGCAACCCACACTGATCGCCGTGTGGAGAGGACTCCACCCACGGTGCTGTCCCCTCCGCGGCAATCCTCTCTGGGGCAGGCAAGCTAGGCTCCGCAAACCCAGCGCATTGAAGAACCTGACGATATATCAATGGCCTCGTCAGATCCGCAGACCCAGCAAGATCAACATCGGGTGTTGAAGGACAGGAAGAAGGAAGACACCCGCATCACCATCGAGCGGTGCCTTGAAGCACGCCATCAATCAGATAGGCGTAAAGGCCCAGACATCGACGAACCCGCGTCCAGTGCTGGTGGGTACTTGTCGTACGAGGTAGGGTGCCCCGCCTTCACTCGCGAGCTGCGACAAGTCCATTGGCCATCGTCCCACACCTTCAAGCCTGACTTGCCGGAGAAGTATGACGGAAAGTTGAACCCGACAGAGTTTTTGGGCATTTACACGATTGTCGTTCAGGCTGCTGGAGGAAGAGATGAGAAAGTGCTTGCCAACTACATATTGTTGGCTCTCAAGCCCAATGTGAGGTCTTGGTTGTTGATGCACCTGTCGGAGGATTCCATTTCTTCGTGGGCAGACCTATGCAACAAGTTCATTGGCGCCTTTACGGGAGGCCACTACTGCAGGATGCTGCTAATGCGACACTATGATCAAAGTCCCTTTGACGAAACTATGTGCGATGCATTAATCGCAAATGGGGATGTAAAAAAACCGTAAAAAAATATGCAAAACATTTGCGAAGGCAGAGACATCAAACACGGTTTGGATTTTAATTACGTGTGCGATGCGGGGCATACGGTTGATCCAGAAGAACTGTTTGCGATGAGGCAGAACAACTGAAACATGCAGCCATATCAATGTGTGTGTGTGTTATACGGCATAAACTTTGTTTCGATGAACTGTGTGCTATTAGGCAATGCAACAGAAACGGTCAGCCGGATCAAGGTGTGTGTGATATACGGCATATGGTTCACTCAGATGAACTTTTTTCGATTAGGTAAGAGAACAGAAACGGTTCAACTTAACAAGAGGTGTGTGATATGTGGCATTTGCGATGAGCCAAAAGAACAGAAATGATTCGTGTAAACAAGATGTGTGTGATACGCAGCAAACATCCCACTCGGATGAACTATTTGCCATGAGAAATTATAACACAGACGGATACTATAGTTAGTTCGTGTGTGATTATGTTCATATAGAAAACTTTGGAAAATGCAAACTATTTGCTTGTAGTGGCTTGGTGTATCGCACATGATGCGTCTGCGAGTACTCATGTGCGATGATTAGTAACTTACACATATGTTTCCTTCTGTTAACACGTCTGTGATAAATAACACGTGGCACCACATACGGTATTCGGGTTGTGTGTGTTCTCCACTTAGTATTCCCGCGCTCCACATGGGTGAATTGTAAAATCCACGCCTCTTCCCTCATCCGTTTCTTGCCACCAGCTAATGGCTTGCTGCATATAACCCAGGCGGCAACGCACCGTCGCGACACTCTGCGCAAATCTAGTCCTCACTCATCTACCATTAGTTATTCCAAGCATGCCAGGCAACGACTAAAGCTTCAACGTCGACCCCTGCATGCGTTACATCTTCGGCGAGCAGAACAAGCCGGAGCAGGTCGGGGAGCAAGAGCTTCATCGGCCGGTGCAGGCACCATGGCCCATCGGCAGCGATATCAGCGTGACAGTCCCTGGGCGCACAATCGACATATTGCAGAGGAGGTGTGATGAGCAGTTTGCCATCCACCATGCAAAAGATCCAGAGCTGCTCGGCGGCATGATCGACGACCCACCCGAAGAGCCGCTGTCACCAATGCTGATCGAGAGCCTGATGCCCCGCAAGGAATGGGCAGAGGATCTCTACGATTCAGTCAAGACACGGGCAGCCTGCGGCTTCATCATTGCCTGCGGCGGCCATGTCAACCTTGATCCCAATGATATGGTGGCCAGGATCGAGCGCATCCTTGGCGGAGTTGATGTCCCCGACAAAGTAGAACATCACCAACGTGATATCTTGAGGATGCAGGTGATGGACCGAATTTGCTACCAGGCTAGAGACATGGAAATGGGGTGGTTCCGTGGAGATACCATGCGCACGATTGCACGCTGGCAAGCTCTTCTGGAAGAGGCCCCGCAGCCCCAAGATCCTCCCAGCGCCAGCAGCTCCGTAGGCATAGGCGGGTCGGGACACTTGGAATGAACGGCCGCAAGGGTGCTATGCTGATCATGGAGTCCGAGAAGACCGTCGTCGGAAAGCTGCTGGCTCAGCCTTTTAGCCTATATTTTATTATAATTTTATGCATATGTAGGTCGTGAGTGTTTTGGGCCTTGCCGCGTGTGGCATTTTAAATTATCCTGAATTTGTAAGACAATTATTAACCGGTGCCATTGTAAATTTGCCTCAACGGCGAGCAGAGCGCACGTAGGGACGCCAGAGCGGAGCGTGCCGCAGCCGCCTCAATGGCGAGCATAACGCGTGGACGGACGCGAGCAGAGCGCGCTGCGGCCGCCTCAACGACGAACAACCATGTGGTCAACCTTCTGGCACCCCCGTGGGAGACGCGATGGCGCATCCATAGGACACGATGGTGATATCTTGACCGTGTGTGATGGTGGACAGACACGTACACGTACATCCAAGAACGCGGGCCCATGTTTCGGACTTCCGATGCATGGCATATGGTTGATCCAAAAGAACTATTTGCGGTGAGCCAGAACAACATAAACGGGCTTTGTAGGCCCAGAACCATCAATAAATTTTGACTTTGTTTCTCGTCACGTTGCAGATTACAATGCAATAAGTAATTGCAAATTTGTTCACACCTATCAAACTAATATGTGTTCACACTTAGCACCGGGCTATAAAAACTACCCACTCGAAAATTACTTCACAGTTCCTCTCCTCATCACCCACAAAACTGGTCTTTCCTGTCAAGTCATTCTACCATGACCGGTAGGACGAGTTTCGGGTGGACATATAACCAAGCAGCAAAGACCAAGGCCGCGGAAGCACTAGAGAGGTCCCACCGCAAAGCGGCAGCCGCAACACAGATGTCCTGGCGCACCGCGGAGCCCTCGAACGAGCTCTGACGGGCACACGAGGGCTCTCACAAGCGCACTCGCCGCATCGGCCATCACCACGAGCTGGCATTGCTGAAGTCCTTGGACGGCGACGAGGACATTCTCGCTGGCCTCATTAAGCAGCAAGAGCTAGTCGACAACTTGATGAAGCTGCTCGAGATCAGCGATGCCTAAGTTGACAAGGCGACTGACCTCATTGAGCAACTCATGAGTGACAATGCAAAGCTCTTCAAGGCGCTCGCCGAGAAGGAGGAGGAGGCCGCTGGCTGGAAGATGTTGCATTAGCAGAGCAGTGCCTCGGGGATGACGCTGTCAGCGGTCGTTGAGGAACTGATGGGTGACTTGAGGAAGCTCCGGATCAACCATGAGCAGGAGGTGGAGGAATCCGTGGCTGCTTTCAAGCAAAGTCGTGTGGAATTGAAGAAGGATCTGGAGGATGTCATCGCCCGGCGATCCATCGACGAGTAGAGACAATAGCAACCCAGATCGTTGTCTATGATTTCCTTCTTCGAGTAGAGACAAATTCGGATGTAACTTTTCGAGTAGATGATTTTTCATATAAAAAACTTTTTCATCCGAGTTCGTATGCAAAAGTTATGCCCATTTTAAGAAATTCCAGAGAGATTTTGCAAATAAAGTCGAAATTCATATTTGTTAATTTTCCCAACAACTAGACCAGATATCACATGGGAAACTTGTTTTATTTTATTTTTTTGACATTTCCATCATTTTCTTTTATTTTTTTAAAACTGAAAAGGCGGTCCATGGGGGGGGGTGCATTCGGTGGAATGGGCCAAGTTACTAATGGCGCACCGTGGGGGTGGTGCGCCATTAGTAGTTCAACTAGTAATGGCGCACCACCCCAACCGTGCGCCATTTGTACTTTTTCAAAAATAAATAAAAAAATTTGAAATAAAATTTGTAACAAAATTACTAATGGCGCACCTGTGAGTGGTGCGCCATTAGTAGTTCAACTAGTCATGGCGCACCGTGGGAGTGGTGCGCCATTAGTAGTTGAACTAGTAATGGTGCACCGTCCCACGGTGCGCCATTAGTAGTTTAAAAAATAAAAAGAAAAAAAATTTGAAATTTTTTTTTCAAACATAATTACTAATGGCGCATCGTGGGATGGTGCGCCATTACTAGTTGAACTACTAATGGCGCACCATCCCACGGTGCGCCATTAGTAGTTTTGAAAAAATTAAAAAAAAATTTACTAATGGCGCACCGTGGATGTGGTGCGCCATTAGTATTTTCACACTAATGGCGCACCAACACATGGTGCGCCATTAGTATATAGTAATGGCGCACCACATGTCTGGTGCGCCATTAGTGGCCATATCATCTATAGCCCTTTTCCTAGTAGTGTAAGACCCATAAGACAGAGCCCGGCAGGCTCAATGCTGGCAAGCCTTCGCCAGGACGCCACCTCTCCACCTCGTCACACGCCAGTCACTAATCAGTGAAGTGTCGAGCTCTCAAGTGGCTGGGTGGATCCTGTCGGGTACGTGGCAGCCTGCCGAAAAAGATATTAACTTTATTGACACCTGTCTTGATGGCGTGTCAGGCTAATAACAGGTAGTTGGGTAAGTGGCATGGTAGTCTTGCCGGGCTTGAACCTCCACATGACACCTAGTAGTGCATTTCATGCACTTTGTGCTAACTGCCAGAGTTAGGTATGATAAACCATTAGCTGTCTAATCATGTTGTAATAACTGTTTTGCCTTTGTGGATACCCCTTAACCTATAAAAGGAGGCCCAAGGCAACCTAGCAAGGGGTTTAGATCTTTCATCCCTCAACACTTATACACATGTAGCTGCTCTCCCCGAGGCACCCTTGCCGGGCTTGAGCGCATTGTGTCTTCGTGTTCCTCTAGATCAATCCACCAAAGCAGGACTAGGGTTTTACGCTACAAAGCGGCCCAAACCTGGGTAAAGAGAGTTGCCCCTTGTCGCACTGCCCTGTTGTTTCTGGTCTTTGTGCAATGTGATCATCCCCTCACCGAACCACAAAGGGGCAACCCTGCCCCATAGGTGATCGTGCTCCCCCACGACATCTTTGGCGCGCCAGGTAGGGGGATTCACTTGTGCGAATCTGAGGCAACAGCCCGCACATCGATCTTCATCGCCTTCTACATCATCAATGGCTCCGAGAAGAAGAGCGGTACAACGGCGCACACATCCACTTCGGAGGCCCCTTCACCCACGGCAGTGGGTGCCACAGACACCGCCGCTGCGGTGGGTGGAATGGGCACCGTGAGCGGCACTACCACCGCGAGCGGCGCGGCCATCGTGCCCATCGCAGCTGAAAAAGGGATGTGGGCCGTAGGGGTGGCCCAGCTGCTTCAACCTTCTGGCGAGACTTCTCATGATAGTGCGGGTCCGGGGGACGCCAAGCTTCCGCCTCCCCACCGCACCAGTGAGCGCAATCATCGCAGTGGCGATGCCCGCTCTAGCGCAAGCCAAGATCCCTTGGCCGCACCGACCAGGGGGGTGACGTCAAGACATGTGCTTGTCCCATGCAAGGCGAGCGTGACAAGACCCCGAGCGGCACCGTCGATCCGCAGTGACCCCACCCGCACAGAAAAGGCCCAACTGATCAAGAGCCTGGCCACCAAGCACCGCCCCAGCCGCGCCAGACTGCCCTTGTGATTGGTCCAAGGCAACGGGAGCACAATGACGCTCCTTCTGGCTCATCCATGAGTCGAGTGGCATCGTGCTTTTCTTCCCACACCATGCCAAGGACGGTGGCGGAAGCAATGGCAAGAGCTCAGCTATTGCTGAACTTTCCTCCAGTGGCGGATAAGATGGATGAGTGGAGAGCCACCATCCAAAGCCTCATTGGATTTGCTTAAGCCAACAAGTCGCAGCCTGCGGAACCCTCACGATGCCCGCAGGCGACGCCAGCAACCCACACTGATGGCCGTGTGGAGAAGACTCCACCCACGGTGCAGTCCCCTTCGCGGCAATCCTCTCTGGGGCAGGCAAGCCAGGCTCCGCAAACCCAGCGCATTGAAGAACCTGACGATATATCAATGGCCTCGTCAGATCCGCAGACCCAGCAAGATCAACATCGGGTGTTGAAGGACAGGAAGAAGGAAGACACCCGCATCACCATCGAGCGGTGCCTTGAAGCACGCCATCAATCAGATAGGCATAAAGGCCCAGACATCGACGAACCCGCGTCCAGTGCTGGTGGGTACTTGTCTTACGAGGTAGGGTCCCCGCCTTCACTCGCGAGCTGCGACAAGTCCATTGGCCATCGTCCCACACCTTCAAGCCTGACTTGCCGGAGAAGTATGACGGAAAGTTGAACCCGACAGAGTTTTTGGGCATTTACACGATTGTCGTTCAGGCTGCTGGAGGAAGAGATGAGAAAGTGCTTGCCAACTACATTTTGTTGGCTCTCAAGCCCAATGTGAGGTCTTGGTTGTTGATGCACCTGTCGGAGGATTCCATTTCTTCGTGGGCGGACCTATGCAACAAGTTCATTGGTGCCTTTACGGGAGGCCACTACTGCAGGATGCTGCTAATGCGACACTATGATCAAAGTCCCTTTGACGAAACTATGTGCGATGCATTAATCGCAAATGGGGATGTAAAAAAACCGTAAAAAAAGATGCAAAACATTTGCGATGGCAGAGACATCAAACACGGTTTGGATTTTAATTACGTGTGCGATGCGGGGCATACGGTTGATCCAGAAGAACTGTTTGCGATGAGGCAGAACAACTGAAACATGCAGCCATATCAATGTGTGTGTGTGTGTGTTATACGGCATAAACTTCGTTTCGATGAACTGTGTGCTATTAGGCAATGCAACAGAAACGGTCAGCCGGATCAAGGTGTGTGTGATATACGGCATATGGTTCACTCAGATGAACTTTTTTCGATTAGGTAAGAGAACAGAAACGGTTCAACTTAAAAAGAGGTGTGTGATATGTGGCATTTGCGATGAGCCAAAAGAACAGAAATGATTCGTGTAAACAAGATGTGTGTGATACGCAGCAAACATCCCACTCGGATGAACTGTTTGCCATGAGAAATTATAACACAGACGGATACTATAGTTAGTTCGTGTGTGATTATGTTCATACAGAAAACTTTGGAAAATGCAAACTATTTGCTTGTAGTGGCTAGGAGTATCGCACATGATGCGTCTGCGAGTACTCATGTGCGATGATTAGTAACTTACACATATGTTTCCTTCTGTTAACACGTCTGTGATAAATAACACGTGGCACCGCATACGGTATTCGGGTTGTGTGTGTTCTCCACTTAGTATTCCCGCGCTCCACATGGTGAATTGTAAAATCCACGCCTCTTCCCTCATCCGTTTCTTGCCACCAGCTAATGGCTTGCTGCATATAACCCAGGCGGCAACGCACCGTCGCGACACTCTGCGCAAATCTAGTCCTCACTCATCTACCATTAGTTATTCCAAGCATGCCAGGCAACGACTAAAGCTTCAACGTCGACCCCTGCATGCGTTACATCTTCGGCGAGCAGAACAAGCCGGAGCAGGTCGGGGAGCAAGAGCTTCATCGGCCGGTGCAGGCACCATGGCCCATCGGCAGCGATATCAGCGTGACAGTCCCTGGGCGCACAATCGACATATTGCAGAGGAGGTGTGATGAGCAGTTTGCCATCCACCATGCAAAAGATCCAGAGCTGCTCGGCGGCATGATCGACGACCCACCCGAAGAGCCGCTGTCACCAATGCTCATCGAGAGCCTGATGCCCCGCAAGGAATGGGCAGAGGATCTCTACGATTCAGTCAAGACACGGGCAGCCTGCGGCTTCATCATTGCCTGCGGCGGCCATGTCAACCTTGATCCCAATGATATGGTGGCCAGGATCGAGCGCATCCTTGGCGGAGTTGACGTCCCCGACAAAGTAGAACATCACCAACGTGATATCTTGAGGATGCAGGTGATGGACCGAATTTGCTACCAGGCTAGAGACATGGAAATGGGGTGGTTCCGTGGAGATATCATGCGCACGATTGCACGCTGTCAAGCTCTTCTGGAAGAGGCCCCGCAGCCCCAAGATCCTCCCAGCGCCAGCAGCTCCGTAGGCATAGGCGGGTCGCGACACTTGGAATGAACGGCCGCAAGGGTGCTATGCTGATCATGGAGTCCGAGAAGACCGTCGTCGGAAAGCTGCTGGCTCAGCCTTTTAGCCTATATTTTATTATAATTTTATGCATATGTAGGTCGTGAGTGTTTTGGGCCTTGCCGCGTGTGGCATTTTAAATTATCCTGAATATGTAAGACAATTATTAACCGGTGCCATTGTAAATTTGCCTCAACGGCGAGCAGAGCGCACGCAGGGACGCAAGAGCGGAGCGTGCCGCAGCCGCCTCAATGGCGAGCATAACGCGTGGACGGACGCGAGCAGAGCGCGCTGCGGCCGCCTCAACGATGAACAACCATGTGGTCAACCTTATGGCACCCCCGTGGGAGACGCGATGGCGCATCCATAGGACACGATGGTGATATCTTGACCGTGTGTGATGGTGGACAGACACGTACACGTACATCCAAGAACGCGGGCCCATGTTTCGGACTTCCGATGCATGGCATATGGTTGATCCAAAAGAACTATTTGCGGTGAGCCAGAACAACATAAACGGGCTTTGTAGGCCCAGAACCATCAATAAATTTTGACTTTGATTCTCGTCACATTGCAGATTACAATGCAATAAGTAATTGCAAATTTGTTCACACCTATCAAACTAATATGTGTTCACACTTAGCACCGGGCTATAAAAACTACCCACTCGAAAATTACTTCACAGTTCCTCTCCTCATCACCCACAAAACTGGTCTTTCCTGTCAAGTCATTCTACCATGACCGGTAGGATGAGTTTCGGGTGGACATATAACCAAGCAGCAAAGACCAAGGCCGCGGAAGCACTAGAGAGGTCCCACCGCGAAGCGGCAGCCGCAACACAGATGTCCTGGCGCACCGCTGAGCCCTCGAACGAGCTCTGACGGGCACACGAGGGCTCTCACAAGCGCACTCGCCGCATCGGCCATCACGACGAGCTGGAGTTGCTGAAGTCCTTGGCCGGCGACGAGGACATTCTCGCTGGCCTCATTAAGCAGCAAGAGCTAGTCGACAACTTGATGAAGCTGCTCGAGATCAGCGATGCCTGAGTTGACAAGGCGACTGACCTCACTGAGCAACTCATGAGTGACAATGCAAAGCTCTTCAAGGCGCTCGCCGAGAAGGAGGAGGAGGCCACCGGCTGGAAGATGTTGCATGAGCAGAGCAGTGCCTCGGGGATGACGCTGTCAGCGGTCGTCGAGGAACTGATGGGTGACTTGAGGAAGCTCCGGATCAACCACGAGCAGGAGGTGGAGGAATCCGTGGCTGCTTTCAAGCAAAGTCGTGTGGAATTGAAGAAGGATCTGGAGGATGTCATCGCCCGGCGATCCATCGACGAGTAGAGACAATAGCAACCCAGATCGTTGTCTATGATTTCCTTCTTCTCTTGCCCCCGTGTCTTCCGGGCTTTGCCACATGTGGCATTTTAAATTATCCAGAATATATAAGACAATTATTATTTGCACCATTGTAAATTTGTAGTTGTATTATCCGTTGCCATTTTATTTGTCGTCGTATTATCCGTTGCCATTTTATTTGTCGTCGTATTATCCGTTGCCCTATGTGGCAATTTAAATTAGGCCGGAATACGAGTTGAAAACACGAACAAAGCAAATGCTTCCATGGGATCACAAGCAAACACCCGCCGTCCAGGTGCTTTAATTTACCCATTGATGGAGAAGTTGTGAGCGAGGCGGGCGGCGGCTGGTGGATGGAAGTCAAAGAGCCCGCTTCCCGGTGAGCATGGGCGGCCTTGCTGCTCGCACGTGTCCTATCAAGCCTGCGAGGTGGACAGGATGCACGCGCCTCACCAAGCTTGTGTGGCGGACTGCTCGCACGCGTCCCGTCGAGCCTACACGGCGGACTTCTCGCGCTCGTCCCCTCTAATCAAATAGCTGCACGCACGCCACTGAGTATGGTCAAATTTTGACACGGTTCATACACGTGTCAGCTATTTGTTTCAAAAGGACTTCGTTGGCTATTAATGTGTGCGCCTTGTCTCAAACTGGACGATTTTTTTCCACGACATATATGTGCCACATCATGAAACCATACCAAGTTTCATGTTTTTTGGTGAGTTTTCAATTTACTGGGATTTAAAAACCGAGATTCTCAAGTTTCAGGACGACGAGAAGTTTGTAATTCATTCCCATTCCTTAAATGGGACCTAAACATGCACCCAATGACACATGTACGATTTCCCACCCATTTTTCTTCACTGGAGCATGTGCTTGTAGTTCAAATTTGAATTATGGACTACATTAAATGCCTAGAAAACTTAATTAATATATACAATGGCCAAACGAACCCTCAACGGTTTCAAGTTTCAGCACGACACTCCTCTTATTCTATGTTTCCTGTAGAAAACAAAGTTCAAGGCGAGAAGAGGCAGCGATTATCGTTTGCCCACAAGAGGGGCATGTTTTCCTACTAGAACCACAAAGGTTGCGAGAAGCTTCGGTTTGTAAGAGGCTTGTAATATCCCAAATTGGACAATTATATGTGGCATGTAGTGACACCATGCCAAGTTTCATGATTTCCTGGTGAGTTTTGGATTTACAGAGATTTAAAAACCGAGATTCGCAATGTTTGTGGCCAAGCCAGGACGGTGAGACGGTTGAATTCATTCCCATTCATTCCATGGGACCTATACATCCACCCCAAGGACACATGTATGTTTTTTCTAGCCATTTTGGTGCATTGGCGTATGTATTTGTAGTTCAGATTTCAATTATGGACATTAAATGCCTAGAAAACTCAATTAATGAATAAAAAAGGTCAAACGAACCCTGAATAATATCAAAATTCAGAGCGAATCCCCCATTGTTCCGTGTTGCGTGTAGAAGAAAATACAAGGCTAGAAGAGGGAGCAACTATCGTTTCGCCCACAAGGGGACACATTTCCCTATCGAAACCACGAGGGTTCTTCCGACAGGCTCCGGTTTGTAAGAGGTTTGTAATAAAGCTTGGCCCAAATTGGGAATGTTTTTACCACGACATATATGTCCCATGACGTGACACCATGCCACCTTTGATGAATTTCCGGTGAGTTTTGAATTTATGGGGAGTTAAAAACCGAGATTCCAAATGTTTGAGGACGAGCCAGGATGCCGGTACGGTTGTAATTCATTCCCATTCCTGGCATGGGACCTAAACATGCACCCAAGGACACATGTATAATTTTTCTAGCTATTTTGGTGAACTAGAGCATGTATTTGTAGTTCAGATTTGAATTATGGACATTAATTGCCTAGGAAACTCAATTAGTGTATAAGAAGGCCAAACAAACCCTGAATAAGTTTAAATTTTAGCTCGGATATCCTGTCGTTCCATGTTGCCGGTACAAGAAAATACAAGGCAAAAAGAGGCAGTGATTACGTTTTGCCCACAAGGGGAACACATTTCCCTATCGGAACCACAAGGCTTCTTTGAGAGAAGCTCTGGTTTGTAAGAGGTTTGTAATAAAGCTCGGCCCAAATTGGACAATGTTTTTACCACGACATATATGTGCCACAAAGTGACACCATGCCAACTTTCAGACTTTCTAGGGAGTTTAGGATTTACAGGGATTTAAAAACCGAGATTCCAAATGTTTGAGGATGAGCCAGGATGCCGGTACGGTTGTAATTCATTCCCATTCCTCGCATGGGACCTAACCATGCACCAAAGGACACATGTATAATTTTTCTTGCCATTTTGGTGAACTGGAGCATGTATTTGATGTTCAGATTTGAATTATGGATATTAAATGCCTAGGAAACTCAATTAGTGTATAAAAAGGTTAAACGAACCCTGAATAAGTTAAAATTTCAGCACAGATATCCTGTCGTTCCATGTTGCCCGTAGAAGAAAATACAAGGCGAAAAGAGGCAGTGATTATGTTTTGCCCACAAGGGGAACACGTTTCCCTATCAAAACCACGAGGCTTCTTTGAGAGAAGCTCTGATTTGTAAGAGGTTTGTAATATAGCTTGGCCCAAATTGGACAATGTTTTTACCACGACATATATGTGCCATGACATGACACCATGCCAACTTCCATGACTTTCAGTGAGTTTAGGATTTACGGGGATTTAAAAACCAAGATTCCAAATGTTTGAGGATGAGCCAGGACGCCATTACGGTTGTAATTCATTCCCATTCCTGGCATGGGACCTAAACATGCACCCAAGGACCCATGTATAGTTTTTCTAGCCATTTTGGTGAACTGGAGCATGTATTTGATGTTCAGATTTGTATTATGGACATTAAATGCCTAGGAAACTCAATTAGTGTATAAAAAGGCCAAATGAACCCTGAATAAGTTTAAATTTCAGCACGGATATCCTGTCGTTCCATGTTGCCCTAGAAGAAAACACAAGGTGAAAAGAGGCAGTTATTATCGTTTCGCCCACAAGGGGAACACGTTTCCCTATCGGAAACACGAGGCTTTTTTGAGAGAAGCTCCGGTTTGTAAGAGGCTTGTAATAAAACTTGCACCAAAATGGATGAAAAATTCCTCGACATATATGTGCCATGTCGTGACACCATGCCAAGTTTCATGATTTTCGGGTGAGTTTTGCATTTACGGGGATTTAAAAACCGAGATTCTTCTCACAAAATGTTTTCAAATAGCACACGGTTCACTCACGAAAGCCATGTGCCTACCAAACCGTGGTCAATGCCCCCATCCCCCTGGCGTGCGCGCGATCTGAGTCATGCGTTCTAATTGGCCAGAACCCAAACCCCACTGATGTACGTTTGCACCGTTGGATGCTCCCAGATAGAACGACAATCCTTAGCCCTTTTGATAGCACATGCAGTACATGGGTAAGCACTGTGCACATGCATCATGATAGCTCATGCTTCCTTCTCTACTAAGTTTTATATATTAATGTTGTTATATATCCATACAGGCTACCGTTTCCCGCCACTCCTCTCATCGGTTTCCTGCCTCTTCTCCCATCGTTTTCCTGCTACCAGTGCTAGTGCTCATTGAAGGCTAGGCGACGACACACTAGCCATGTAAATATCACACATATTTTCTAAAAGCACAAATGTGTGTGATAAGTGGGAGTAGGTCCCATAGGGTGAACAACGTGAAATGCCCTAAAGGAAGGAGGCAATTCCTATCAGCAAGGTGCGGCTTCCCACCCGCTAGTCTAGTCGAATAGAACGTAGAAGTTAAGCGTGCTCAGGCTGGAGTAGCCCAAGGATGGGTGACCTCAAGCTTCATTTAAATGTTATGACACGGGCATTATAGAGATAAAGGATCTTTGTTTTGCTAATTTGTAGAATATGCTTTTATTGATATTTTTTGCTCTAAAAAATTAAGGAATGATTGACTCTACAGTGACCTGTCATGGCGATTATATAAACCCTTTTCAGGTCGCATGCAGGGTATAGGGGGCAGGGTGTTCTGATCGAGCATGTCTCCCTTGTGCAGTTTATAGATGCTGCACATATCTGTGGGCTCCCCGAGGTATATATATTGGGATAATCGGGTTTATATCCTTAGTTGGGTAGCACTCGTAAGGATTGCCCCTACTTTTGGAAAACATGCGGTCTTGCCCAACTCAGTTTGCTTGTCTTGTGCTTTTGCCCTTCCGGCACGGCTCCGTCCAGTCAGCGCCGTTTGAACATAAGCGGCGCTACATTTTGGACATTTTTGCCCCTGTCGGTGCTACACTTAGTACCCTTTCGTCCTTAGTGAGCTCGCGCTGAAGAAAACAAAGGAGCGGTGCCGGCGACGCAAGGCCTGACGAGGAAGAAGATGGAGCGGCACAGCACGGCGAGCTCGGGCTCGTCCAACTACTCGTAGGCGGCCGGTGAGGTAAGTGACATGAGCTTGTGCGGCTCCTCCACCCCCAATTCATTCTAGGGTTTCTAGGGTTTGTGAGATTTGGGGGAAATTTTGACCTTCCTTCCCTTCCATTTGGTTTAGGTTGATGGGATCGGGATTGTGCAGCTCGTCTCTGAGTTCTATATTCCCGTTGACACCTATTGTGGATTGGAGTATCATTCAAAGCATCGTTGCCCTGGTCGCAGGCTTGTTCCAGCCCGCCGTGATTCCTAGGGAGGGGCAAGCACTAGCCGCCGGTTTTTAGGGTGTCCTTTAGATGTGAGAGATTGTGAATTCGAGCATGTTTTAGTTCTTGTTTATGAAAAATCTAATTTTTGGTTAATGTGATGTGCAATCAGTTACCACAGGAGTGTGAGTGGGTGGTGTGAGTTGATCCTCCTCCTCCATTGCGTGTTGCCCTGGCTTTTGAAGACCTCCATGCAGAGGTAGAACATAGCTGGATCAAAAGTCACAAGTTGAAGAAGGAAAACATGGAGCTGTCAAGAAAGAATCATGTTTTGAAGAAGAAGCTGAGAGGAAGAGATGAGATGATGCTTCTTTTAGCATTGTTATTTGTAGGAATTTGTGTTGTAATGTTGTGCGTGTTGTAGTTGTATTAGTTTGTGCTTATTGACCGAATGGTACAACCTAGTATGGTGTATCTGATGACGATGATGCACTGTTGTGGTCAAGATGAACATGCTATTTTGTCTATGCAAACTAGATGATGGTGTGGATGGATGCAAAGTAGATGTTGGTTCTGATGTCCTAAGTAGACAGAAGTGTGCCAAAGTAGATGTAGAACTATACCAAGGTAGATGTAGGTTTTGTCGTCGACGACGTCGATGACAAAACTATGCAAAGGTAGATGTAGGTTTTGTTGTCGACGACGTCGATGAAAAAACTATGCCAACGTAGATCAACAACAATCCCAACTTATTAAACACCACAGTGAGCACAAAGCATGAAGAATAAGAAGTTGATCATCACAGATGTACCAAACACTGGGCATAACTAGTGCATAAAGCATTAAGAAGTTGATCATCACAGTGCACAGACAACAACATCAAGTGCATAAAGTACTAAGAACTTAAAAGTACTGGTATCACAGTGCACACAGTAACAACATCAAGTGCATAAGAGTTTCAAACATAAAACTGAAGTAACAAGACTAAAACTAAAGTTTCTTTCTCCTGGTGTTCTTGGCTGGGTTTGGAGCCAGCTTTGCCTTGCTTCTAGTGTTCTTTGCTGGATTGGGGGCAGTGGGTGGAGCTTCAACTGTTGTTGCTGCTTTTTGGCTGGACAGACGTCCTTGCTGTCAACACTGCTTCCAGTAACTGAGCAAAATGTAGTTGTTGGTCCATTTTTCTTCTGCTTGCAACACCTTGGAGAAGCTCCCCTCTCTGCTCCTCTTTTATAATTCTTCCTAGGACTAAAACAAGTTCAAACATAACACAAGTTTTAAGATATGAACTAATGAAAACTGAAACAAGGGCAATATAAAACTGAAACAAGTTGCTGGCACACACCTCACTACACTAGCTTGTGTAGATGCCTCATGTGAGGTTTCCTTTGGTGGTGGCATCTGCTGCTGAAGAACATCAACTTCTGGCTCTTCCTCCTCCTCCTCATCTTCTACTTCTGCTTCTGCTGGCTCATTAGCTGTTGGATGATCATCTGCATTATTTGCTCCCCAATATTCTTCTTCTCCAAAGGCTGGATCAACAGATTCTTTGCAGCCTTTGGTTTTGTGTCCACATCTTCCACATCTCTTGCACTTATACTTCCTAGGACCAAGGCCCTTTTCTTCACTGGTAGATCTTATCCTATGCTTTCTTGGTCTTCCTGGTGGTATGTTCTACTTCTACTGCTAGCCCTAGTTCTAGCCCTTGTCCCTCCATCAGTGGGATTAAAACAAGATGGCCTAGATGCAGAGGGCCTAGAAGTTGATGGGTTTTCAAACAAGATGGCCTCCACGCGGAAGTGAGGATGTGGTGTCCCTACGGCGGCGGCCGCATCCGCCGACGCTTTCTCTCGTCTCCCCCATCGCCTACCAATGGATCTGGCGGTGAGGGTTTCGCCGCCGCCGAGCGAGCTATGGTTGGTGAGAGAGAAAGAGAAACAGTGGGGAATGAGAGAGTGTGAGCTGGTTAGGTCGACCGGGGGGACAAGACTTGTCCAAAATCTAGCGCCACTTATGGTCAAACGGTGCTGACTGGACGAAGCCGTGCCGGAAGGGCAAAAACACAAAGCAAGCTAACTGAGTTGGGCAAGACCGCGTGTTTTACAAAACTAGGTGTATTCCTGTCGAGGGTGACACAACTAAGGGCTCAAATACAATTATCCCATATATAGTATCCTTTACCGACAATGAGGGGGGCCCCACACAATTTATCCCTTTGACCCAACAATGAGAAGGGTTTGACCATGATGGTTTCCTATTACTATGTGTGCCATGTTAGACCAAATAAAGTTTGAGCGCATGCGTTGGATGACACCCCCCCCCCGCCGCCTCAAAGTTGGGAAACCAACATCATAGGTATTGAACCAGGCTTGGGGTCGGGTATGGTGTTCGGTTTGTAATGTAGTTGGTGGCCCATCGAAGTTGTGCATTTGGGATTTAAACACATCACACACCACCACACCCATACATATTTTCGGGCTACATGTAGTGTATACGGGGTCTTCTGATCAACAACGTCTCCCTTGTGCGGTTTTTTGTGATGACACGCATATCTGTGGGCTCCCCGAGTGTATATATATCATCCCTTTGACCGATAACGAGGGGTATGTGTTGGCCATGAATGGATTCCTCCTAGTTCGTGTTAGGGCCGGTCACTGTCACATGTCGTTCAACCAAAGCTCGAGCTCATGCATTGTCAGGATTCCCTCCCACATGCTCGGATTGCTGGGTTCGACCTACATCTTATCCTGCGTATCTCGTCCTTAACTACCTGGACTTCATGGTTGTTGTCTGTATTGAGAGGTAGGCACCACATCTAAATTGTACATTATTCTATATTGAAAACACACATCACCCCTTCCAACTTACATCATTTTGGGCCTTATGCAAGAGGTGCCGGTTTTGTGGTCCCTCTCATGCGATTTTTATGATGGTTCAATCTATTGGCCCAAGTGGTTTATCGACAACAACAGTTGTCATTTGACCAAACGATAGATTCACTGGTCCGTCTTATGGTAGGTCATGGCCACATGCATGTATGACCAAAGTATCATTACGTGCATCCGCCCCGCTGACACGATGTGGGAGGTGGTGGGTCAAGCACCCTAGCTAGCTACGACATTATGTCATTATAGATATATCCAAGGGTGCTTTCGGGTTTGCGAGGCAGGTGCCACCAAAGTTGTGCATTGTGTATTTAAAGTTTTAAACATCACAGCCAATATTCCTACATATATTTGGCCACTTCCAGGTGGTTCTTGACTCCTGGCCCCTCTCATCGATCTTCAACGACGCGCCCAACCGTGGGCCCGCACGGTTAAAGTTGTGCATTGGAATTTTGAACATCACAGACCACCCTTTTCACTCATATATTTTTGGGCCACATGCTGGTGTGGCTATCTTCTGACCCTCTCTAACGTTTTAATTGCTGCAAAGACTCTGACGATGCTCAACGGACACGGGTATAATGTTTTAATCATGTGCGATGCAAGTGCGCTGTGATTCACCATGACTGCGCAAGCGCGAGCAAAGGTGGGGGTACTAGCTCAATTATGCATGTGCAATGCAAGTGCGCTATAAAATCACCATGACTGCGCAAGTGCGAGCAAAGGGTGGAGGTACTGGCTTAACTGTGTGTGATGCAAGTGCGCTGTAAAATCACCACCTGCGCAAGCTAAAGGCGGGTAGTATATTTAGAAATTAGGACAAACCGTGTGTGATAGACCAGCTAGCTAGAAATATAAAAACAAACTACTCGCCTTGAGGATTGCAAAAATTGGCGGTTCCGCCACTTCTCCTTATTATCATACGCGCATATTCTTATTGGACCGTGCGCGATCTTGGGCACTCCCGCCCCGCATCAATTCTTTTACCCAAATTTTAGTAGACGCCATACTTCAACCGTTGCCCACACTCCTCCAGCACCGACCTTATAGTAAACTTGCAGTAGCCGAGGCATTTGAACCGTTGCCCTCCCTCATCCACCTCCATCTCCACCCACCATTACTAAAATTTTCATAGCCGCGGCGTATCCTCAAACACCACCCCCTCCCCCCCTCAAACCCTAGCTCGCGGCCGCCACCGGCGCCGCCGCGAACCCCTGCCGGTCTGCCCGTTCCTCCTAGCTTAGATAATAAAGTTCAGGTTACCCGATGATTCCCATACCATTGCCCCACTCCCCTGAGTTTTTAGATGAGGCCTGAGGTGTCCCTCCCCGCTAGATCCACATCCCCTGCTCCAGAATGTCGCAGCCCAAGCTCGACCACGTATCCCGGGGAGCCCGACAAGCGTTCGGCCAAGAAGAGGTTTATCATGGCCTCTCCGGCGGACGTTGGCGAGGTGGCCGCCGTTCGCCCCGACCTGTCGATCCCGGAGCAACATGTCGCCGCGGAAGCCGGCGAAAACATTGACTACGTTGCCATGCCGAAGGCTTCATGTCAGCGGGCCAGCGTATTACTATATCTCAGGAAACCTGGCTACGACATCAAGCTCGTCGACAGCGACGGCTTCACGCGGGCCATGTCACATGTTAAGTGGTCCATCTCCAACCCCTCTAGTTCCACCGGCATCGATCTCTTCGATGGCCCTACCGCTGATCTCCTCCGCCAAGCGGTCAAGTATTTGCGATCCTTGTACGCCATTGAGCCCATTTTGTCATTTCTGAAGGACACATTCTATGGCGGCGGCTTGGGATCTTCAATTCCCAAGTCATATCTCATCGACCACGACCACGAGGATGGCACCCACAAAGGTTCTTCCAAGGTGAAACAGCCCATCTGTGACATCAGAGAGCACACCATGGGTCTATGCGCTTCCAACTGGAAGGATCCCGTCCATGACATGTGAGGCAACATCCTATCAGCAAATCTTACCTTTTCTAGCTTGCCAACCTGCACCCTTTGTTGTAGTAGCATTTGCTATGCGGTGCTTTAACTGTGTCGTGTTAATTATTTTCGTTATGCAAAAATGTATTGTTCAATAGGGCTATGTGATGTTTAAGTATGAATTGTCCACTTCAGTTTCACGAATGGCTATATTTGGTTGTTTATAGTGAGTAGATGCCTTGTTTATCTGTATTTGGTTGTTAGGTTGGTTGCAATGAGCATTTTTCAGTTATCAAGCAGATGCCTTGTTTATATGTATTTGGTTCTTAGGTTGGTTGAAGTGAGCTTGTCCAGTTATCAAGCAGATGCCTTGTTTATCTGTATTTGGTTGTTAGGTTGGTTGCAGTGAGAATTTGTCCAGTTTTCAAGCAGATGCCTTGTTTATCTGTATTTGCTTGTTAGGTTGGTTGCAATGAGCATTTATCCAGTTTTCAAGCATATGCCCCTGTTTATCTGTATTTGCTTGTTAGGTTGGTTGCAGTAAGACTCTGTCCAGTTTTCAATGGCTATATTTGGTTGTTATACTGATCATTTATGCCTTGTTTATTTCAGTCATTCACAATGTGATGTTCATTATGTGCAAGTCGGAACTGTGCCGCTCGACTGCATCAATACTAGTTTGAACGGCTATATTTGGTTCCAGTTATGCCTGGTGTAGTTAACACATGCCCTTTATTTCAGTTTTACACATTTATCCAGTGTGATGTTTAAGCATTTCCTACGCTCTATTCATTTACAACAATACTAGTTTGAATTGAAATATTTTATGGCTGTAAAGCCTGTTGTCGGTAACATTGCCTCCCACTTTATATCTGCTTTAACAGCATGCAGAAACCAACACACTCAAGCTATCATCTGGAGATTATGTTGTTTACCTTTCTTATTTGTTTGATGTTAAGGTTGCTGTACTTATCATGCCTTTCCACTACTTATGCAGGACAACAACGGGAGTGGCCACCATTTTCCGCCGAGGTTAGTTTCATCCCTCAGCTTGTACTCCCCCCGTCGTTCCATAATGTAGTGCATATAGATCCAGGCCTGGACACTTGTTAGCTTCTAATATTGACTTGTTGCTTGTAGGTACATATGCCCTTGGCAAGGATCCACACATCGACTCTTTTTGCGTACGGGGCAATGAGATATTCATGAACAAGCATCAAGTGAGGAAACTGATAAGGATTATTAGCAAAAAAATACAAATGGTGGCAAGAAAATTATTTGTTTATGCTCTATCCAACACAACAGTGAGCTGTAGGATGGTAACTACAAACTCTGCATCCTTCTCTTTTTACTGCCCATAATGAGTTGTTAGACAACAATGTCTGAATCTTTTTCGTTCGCAGTGGTTCCCGAAGCAGTTCACTCAAGATTACCTCGCAAAGTACATGACTAGTGGACACGCATGAAGGTTAAAGTATTTTATCTAGACTATAATGAGCATCGAGAAGTCGTAATGAAGACAGTGAAGGATGGACGGGTGATACGTCTCCAACGTATCTACAATTTTTTATTGTTCCATGCTATTATATTCTCCATCTTGGATGTTTTATATGCATTATATGTTATTTTATATTATTTTGGGACCAATTTATTAACCTAGAGCCCAGTGCCAGTTTTTGTTTTTTCCTTGCTTTTGAGTTTTATAGAAAAGGAATACCAAACGAAGTCCAAACGAGCTGAAACTTTACGGTGATTTTTTATGGGCCAGAAGAAGCCCCCGAAGCAAAAGAGTTGGGCCAGAGGAGCCACGGGGCATCCACAAGGGTGGAGGGCGCGCCCCCTGCCTTGTCGTCGCCTCGTGGACCCCCTAACTTGTTCCCGACGCCAAAAATTCCTATAAATATAGAAACCGCCAGAAATAAACCTAGATCAGGAGTTCCGCTGTCGCAAGCCTCTATAGCCACGAAAAACCAACCGGGATCCCGTTCCGGCACCCTGCCAGAGGGGGAATCCATCACCGGTGGCCATCTTCATCATCCCGGTGCTCTCCATGACGAGTAGGGAGTAGTTCACCTTCAGGACTGAGGGTATGTACTAGTAGCTATGTGTTTGATCTCTCTCTCGTGTTCTTGATTTGGCACGATCTTGATGTACCACGAGCTTTGTTATTATAGTTGGATCTTATGGTGTTCTTCCCCCTCTATCTTCTTTTGATGAATTGAGTCTTTCTTTTTGAGGTTTTGTTATGTTGGATTGAGTATTGGATTTGAGAACACTTGATGTATGTCTTGCGATGGGATATCCGTGGTGACAATGGGATGTTCTATTGATTCACTTGATGTATGTTTTGGCTCTCAACTCGCGGATTCCCAAGGTGGCATTGGGGTAATCTATGCATAGGGGTTGATGCACATTTTCTTCCTACGTTCTCTGATAGAAACTTTGGAGTGATTCTTTGTTGCACGTCGAGGGATTGTTATATGATTCAATTATGTTATCATTGTTGAGAGAACTTGCACTACACTGGTGCGCGTCGGTCCTAAACAAACGGTTTTCAACCCCTTTCCGCGACGGCATATGGAACCGTCACCAAGTGAGTGTGTGCGATAGGGTGTCCTTCCCACACGACCCAGAAATCGTCGGTGATAGGCCCTCCTGGGACCCAGGCTTGGGCCGTGTGCGATCGGGCGAGGCATCGAAACCCAATCATTTCCGTAGGTATGTACCTCCCACACGGTAATCCGAGAAAATCATTTCCGTACGTATGTACATCCCACATGGTGAATCCCAGAAAAACATTTCCGTTCGTATGTATATCACACACAGTCAATCCAAGGAATACGTTTCCGTTCTTATGTACATCCCACACAGTCAATTCAGGGAAAACGTTTTCGTTCAGATGTACATCCCACACGGTTTTATGTATACGCTCGTGTGTGAAAGGTGTAACTATCACACAAGCTCTGCCTTTGTTAACTATTTGCTTTCATTAACTACATCACACACGATTTGATGTAGAAAAGTGTGTGGCATTGGGCTATCCATCACAAGCGCTTTTACTACCATAACCATTTGCAAAGTTCCATGACCGTTTGTTCTTTTTTTTGCCTGTAATTTATTATTCTAATTGGAAATTTTGAAACACGAAACGTGCAATTCAAATTCTCAACACAATGGTTCAACAACGAATCCATAAATAAAATTGCCAGTACAATATGTTCAGTAATTACAGGATTAGGCAGCAATTAACTATGATGAACCATAGTATTTAAAGGCGGTAAAGGTGAAGAGACAAGTTAAATCATTTTTAGTACCGACGGTGTTGAAGAAGCGGAATGCCCATAATGTGCCTTCCTGCATGCCATAGACACGAACCACTTTTGTCCAACCCCTTGTGACGATCGCTTGCCCATCCTTCACTGCCTTCAGGAAGACTTCTAGAGCATTATCAGGGTAGCATGAATTATATACTTTAACCTTAGTTGCCTCCACTCCGGTCATGTAGTTTGCAACGTAATCATCAGTAAATAGCTTCGGAAACCACTGAAAAGAGAAAAATATCAGATACTAAGGTCTAATAGAGTAACTTGTTGTGGGCAGGGAAAAGGCAACACATTACTTACCATCCTAAAGTTCACTGTTGTCTTCGACAAAGTGTAAATAAAGAGCTTAATTCCAATCACCTGTTTCTTTCGCCTAACAATCTTTCTTAGTTTCCTCACTTGATGCTTGTTCATGAATATGTCATTGCCCCATACGCAAAAGGGATCGAAGCGTGGATTAGTACCCCTCATATATACAAGCAACCAGTAAATGTTAGAAGCTAAACTGAGATTGCACAAATGATGTAAAATACAACTACCTATGTTCCTAAGTACAAGATTTTTTTTGAGATTTCAATATGAACTACATACGGATGTATATAGAATTATAGATATAGTTTAGATTAGAATCTAGATTCACTCATTTTGCTCCTCATGTAGTCTATATTGGAATCTCTAAAAATACTTATATTTAGGAATAGATGGTGTATAAGATATGGGATGTAGCTAACCTCGACGGCAAACAACAACATCACCCATTGTAGCCCTGTGTAAGTACATGGAAAGCCAATGTTAACTACAACAGGGTTAACATCCACCAAAAATAGCAAATGGTAATAAAACGACAACATCTGTAGTGATATCTTCATTTCGAAAGAGTAGCACGGTAGCAAAGGGACGGATTAAAAAATGGATACAACTGTTAATTGCAACAGGCTTAACAACATCCTAATTCATGTTTTGTAAGTTTGTAGCCATTGAAATACAACTCTTTAACATGGATACAACTGTTAATTGCAACAGGCTTAATGGCCATTGAAACCGGTACTGATAAAAATGCAATTGGCAGAGTTAAACATCACAGGGCAGGTGCTGCCAGAGCAGATAATGGCCCAGTTGTCTATAAAAAGGTAGGGAAAATAGCTCAAACGTGTTAGGCATGTTTACTACAACATGCTTAATACATCGACAGTACAAAACATAGCCATTAATTGCAACTGGTATTGGTAAGATTGAACTGGTGGGTACATACTTGGTAAGTCCTGAGAGGTAGTTGCTGGGGCACTTCATCTTGCCAGAGCCCGCCCAAAGTCAGCGGCGGCGGAGGCGAGCTGTTCCTCCGGGCCGAAACATGGACCAGTGCCACTGACATGTGTACCTATAGGCAACCAGTAAATGGTAGAAGTTAAACTGCAATTGCACAAATGATGTGAAATACTGTAAGACATGGGATGCAGCTAACCTTGACGGCAAACAACAGCATCGGCCGTTATGACCCTGCGTAAGTACATGGACAAGCATGTTAAGTACAACAGGGTTAGCATCCACCAAAAATAGCAAATGGGGCAGCATCTGTACTATATCTTCATTGCGAAGAGTAGCATGGTAGCAAATGGACAGATTAAAAAATGGATACAACTGTTAATTGCAACAGGCTTAACAACATCCTAAGTCATGTTTTGTATGTTTGTAGCCATTGAAATACAACTGTTTAAAAATGGATTCAACTGTTAATTGTAACAGGCTTAATAGACATTGAAACTGGTATACTGATAAAAATGCAATTGGCATAGTTAAACATCACAAGGCAGGTGCTGCCAGAGCAGAGAATGGCCCAGATGTCCATAAAAAGGTAGGGAAAGTAGCAAATACGTGTTAGGCATGTTTACTAGAACATGCTTAATACATCGACCGTACAGAACATAGCCATTAATTGCAACTAGTATTGGTAAGATTGAACTGGTGAGTACATACTTGGTAAGTCCTGAGAGGTAGTTGCTGGGGCACTTCATCTTGGCCAGAGCTCGCCCAAAGTCAGCGACAGCAAAGGCGAGCTGTTCCTCCGGGTCGAAGCGTGGATCAGTGCCACTGACATGTGTACCTACAGGCAACCAGTAAATGGTAGAAGTTAAACTGCAATTGCACAAATTATGTGAAATACTGTAAGACATGAGATGCAGCTCACCTCGACGGCAAACAAAAGCATCGGCCGTTATGACCCTGCGTAAGTACATGGACAGGCATGTTAAGTGCAACAGGGTTAGCATCCACTAAAAATAGCAAATGGGCAGCATCTCTAGTGATATCCTGAGTCATGTATCGTAAATTTGTTGCTGGTATTGGTGAAATTGAGCTAGACACGGTAATATTTGAACATCACACAGTGTGTAGTACTGAAATAAACAAGGCTCGAACATGCTTAATACATCAACCGTACAAATCATAGACGTTGCAAGTGGTATTGGTAAGATTTAGCTGGTCAGATCTTACCTGTTAAGTCCTCGGGGGTAGTCGCTGGGGGGCTTCATCTGGGCCCGAGCCTGCACCATGTCGGCGGCGGTGGCGGAGCGAGGTGTTCCTCCGGGTCAACATGCACAGCGGCCATCGCGCCGTGGACCGCCATCAGCTCCTGGCGGGGGGGGGGGGGTTTGGAGGCATGAGGATGTTTCGCAGACGCCATTTAAGCAATCAGGTCGGGGACGTGATAGAGATCGGTGGGATGCCTGACTGGATCCGAGCAGAACGTGGATGTGGTTGAAGCTGTGGTTGCGGCGGCGGCGGTTTGAGATGCCGGTAGGGGGGGCGCGAGGGAGGGGGATGCTGAGGGGGAAGGGGATGTGGTTGGAGGAATAAATTCTAAAATCACCCGCCTAATGAAATTTTTTGTGCGAAACTTTAAACTTGGGCGGGGAAACACACAACGTAGACGAAGAGCGTAAAATACTCGTGTGCGAGAAAAAAGAAAGTTGGCAGATCCCGTCTCCAAAAAATGCACACGTGTACTTGATTTTTTCGGTCAATGGTACGCCTGGTTTATTAGGAAATATCGCACAGGTAACTGACTTATGGGTCATTAACGCAAAAAACGCAGACGGGTACGGCATAGAAACCGTGTGTTTTGTGATCTTCTAATGATTAACGCAAAAAACACACATGGGCACACATCCTAATCAACGCTCAAAGCCCTCAATGGATGCTCTTACCGACATTGTACATTAGTACTACAAACTTAAAGTACTACTGGTAATTTGCTCTAATACTACAAACTTAAACTACTTCTCACATGCTGCCATTAGGGCATGCTGGCTAGACGCCGGTGTTCTCCTTCCTGGCCTTGTAGGCGGTAGCCCACCGTGCTTCGATCTCTGCCAAGCTCTCCTCACCACGGTGTGCGGACTCTCTTTTCTTGACTGCTTTCTGCCTTTTCCGCTCCTTCTATGTGGCTTTGGCCACCTCTAGATCCACCACCCATTCGGCCATGGAAGCCTCAAAGTCCGCCCATTTTACTGTCTGGCCGCCGGCGGTGATGAACTCAGCGCGGCGAGATGCCATCACTTCCTTACCATGTGTGCGGTCGCGGGCGGCGAGGAACGCAGCGCGGCGGGATGGCATCGCTTCCTTACCAGTTACTGTGCGCCGCGGTGCCATGGACGATGCCTAGAGAGAGCTCTGGGACGTAGGGGCCGGGCAGCCGTACAGTGCGGTGGTATTCAAGAGCTCAACCACAAACAACAATAGAAATTTGGCTTCCCTTACAATTTTGCTCATTCATTATCGCACACGGTTCATCTCCGTCGGTTCCGAAAACAGTGTGCGCTGAGCCTATTGTGTGTTGTGTTATGATTGGCCGGAACCCCAGCCATGCAGATCGCGCGTGTGCACCATTGGATGCGCCGTGATCGATCGGCAATCCACATCCTTCACATCACACCCGTGCACCTGTAGCTGGATTGGATTTATATGCGCTAAATGCCTAGAAAATGCACATGATCCCCTAAATATGGTAAATGAGCCTGGAAAAATGCCAAATTTGAACACGGTGATTTGCAGGGTGTATGTTTGTCATAGAAAAAAACTCCAGGGCAAAGAACAAAGAAAATTTGGATTCCCCTTCAATCTTGAGGATTTCCCTTTCGAAAGCATGGAGCTTCCTCGGTGATGGTTCGATTTATGAAGGGCGTGCATGACGACATAAGCCAAACCTTCTCAAATTTTTACCAGGGCATGGTGAGGTCATACCATGGGACCATGCCAGGCGTCATGTTTTTAAGCATTTATTTCATTTTTTTTCTATAGTTGAAAACCCAACAAACAAACATTCATGGTTGACTATTGCCACACAATTCATCGAAATATCTGTCCATTCCTTGTAAAAGGCATGATAATTTACTAAATGGCATGAGCATGGTTTTCTAGGCTGTTCTTGTGGACCCTTTCATGCATCGATTGCTTGAACTTGAATTATGTGCATTAATGCCTAAGAAATGCACATAATCCCCTAAATATGGCAAATGAACCCGGAAAAGTGCCAAATTTGAACACGGTGATTTGCAGGTTGTATGTTCATCGTAGAAAACAAACTCGTGGACAAAGGACAAAGGAAATTTGGACCCCCTTCAATCTTGGTGATTTCCCCCTTGAAACCATGAAACTTCCTCGGTGATGGTTCGATTTATGAAAGGCGCGCATCACGACATAAGGAAAACATTCTCCAATTTTTACCAGGGCATGGTGAGGCCATACCATGGCACCACGCCAGGCGTCATGTTTCCAACCATGTGTTTCATTTTTTGTATAGTTGTTAACCGAGTAAACGACGCGTTTATGGTTGACTATTGCCACACATTTCCTTGAAATATCTGCCCATTCCTTGTAAAAGGAATGAGAATGCGCTAAATAACACGAGCATGGTTTTCCACACCGTTCTTGTGCACCTTTTCATGCACCTATTGTTCGAATTTGAATTATGTCCATTAATGCCTAGAAAATGCACATAATCCCCTAAATATGGTAAATGAGCCCGGAAAAATGTCAAATTTGAACACGTTGCATTTGAGGTGGTATGTTGATCATTTGAAAAAAACTGAATGACAAACTTGGACGAAAATTTGGATTCCCCTTCAATCTTGGGGATTTTGCCTCTCGGAAGCATGGAATTTCCTCGGTGATGGTTCGGTTTATGAAGGGCGTGCATGACGACATAAGCCAAACCTTCTCAAATTTTTACCAGGGCATGGTGAGGTCATACCATGGTACCACGCCAGGCGTCATGTTTTTTAATCATTTATTTCATTTTCTCTATAGTTGAAAACCCAACAAACAAACATTTGTGGTTGACTATTGCCACATATTCCAACGAAATATCTATCCAATATTCCTTGTAAAAGGAATGAGAATTTACTAAATGGCACGAGCATGGTTTTCCAGGCCGTTCTTGTGGACCCTTTCATGCACCGATTGTTTGAACTTGAATTATGTGCATTAATGCCTAGGAAATGCACATAATCCCCTAAATATGGCAAATGAACCCGGAAAAGTGCCAAATTTGAACACGGTGATTTGCAGGTTGTATGCTCATCATAGAAAAAACTCGTGGACAAAGTACAAAGGAAATTTGGATCCCCCTTCAATCTTGGTGATTTCCCCCTCAAAACCATGAAACTTCCTCGGATGATGTTTCGTTTTATGAAAGGCGCGCATCACGACATAAGGAAAACATTCTCGAATTTTTACCAGGGCATGGTGAGGCCATACCATGGCACCACGCCAGGCGTCATGTTTCCAACCATGTGTTTCATTTTTTGTATAGTTGTTAACCGAGTAAACGACGCGTTTATGGTTGACTATTGCCACACATTTCCTTGAAATATCTTCCCATTCCTTGTAAAAGGCATGAGAATGTGCTAAATAACACGAGCATGGTTTTCCAGACCGTTCTTGTGCACCTTTTCATGCACCGATTGTTCGAACTTGAATTATGTCCATTAATGCCTAGAAAATGCACATAATCCCCTAAATATGGTAAATGAGCCCGGAAAAATGTCAAATTTGAACACATTGCATTTAAGGCGGTATGTTGATCTTTGGAAAAAAACTGAATGACAAACAAGGAAGGAAATTTGGATTCCCCTTCAATCTTGGGGATTTTCCCTCTCGAAAGCATCGAACTTCCTCAGTGATGGTTCGACTTATGAAGGGCATGCATGACGACATAAGCCAAACCTTCTCAAAATTTTACCAGGGCATGGTGAGGTCATACCATGGCACCATGCCAGGCGTCATGTTTTTTAAGCATATATTTCATTTTTTCTATAGTGCAAAACCCAACAAACAAACATTTGTGGTTGACTATTGCCACACATTTCAACGAAATATCTATCCGTTATTCCTTGGAAAAGGCATGAGAATGTACTAAATAGCACGAGCATGGTTTTCCAAACCGTTCTTGTGCACCTTTTCATGCATCAATTTTTCGAATTTGAATTATGTGCATAATTAATGCCTACAAAATGCACATAATCCCCTAAATATGGTAAATGAGTTCGGAAAAATGTCAAATTTGAACACATTTCATTTGAGGCGGTATGTTGATCGTTGGAAAAAAAATGACAAAGTAGGACGGAAATTTGGATTCCCCTTCAATCTTGGTGATTTCCCTCTCGTAAGTATTGAACTTCCTCGGTGATGGTTCGATTTATGAAGGGCGTGCATGACGACATAAATCAAACCTTGTCAGCTTTTAACCAGGGCACGGTGAGGGCCATACCATGGCACCATGCCAGCCGTCATGTTTTTCAAGCACATATTTCATTGTTCTATAGTTGATAACCCAGTAAATGACGCGTTTGTGGTTGACTATTGCCACGCATTCCTTTGAAATCTCTGCCCATTCCTTGTAAAACGCTTGAGAAATTACTAAATACCACAAGTATGGTTTTTCCAGATCGTTCTTGTGCACCCTTTCATGCACCAATTGTTTGAATTTGAATTACGTGCATTAATGCCTACAAAATGCACATAATCCCCTAAATATTGTAAATGAACCCGGAAAAGTGTCAAATTTGAACACGGTGATTAGCAGGGTTTATGTTCATCGTAGAAAAAAACTCATGGATGAAGGACAAAGGAAATTTGGATTCCCATTCAATCTCGGTGATTTACTATCGCACATGATTCATCTCCATCGCCTCTGCAAACCATGTGTGTTCACTCACACATGCAAAAGGAAAAGAAAACCCTCGCCCACTTCGTCCCCACTCACTCGCTGCGGACTCCTCCGCAACTCTGCACCCTAAGCTTGACGGCTGTTGGCGGCAGGCGTAGATCACGCTCCAAACGGCACCGGATTTCGCCTCCACTGCTTTCCGCCACCTATCTGCACCGACATTCTAGACTCTGGTCCACTGCGGTTTTCTACGGGATTAGGCTGGGGATTTTCTCATGGAGAAGGTAATCAACTTAATTAGCGAAATATTCACTCATCTCTTATCGCAGTCCGTCCGTCGCTGTTAATCAACCGGCAGAAATTGTCATTGAATCATTTTTGTTCTAGCTGATTCGTTGGTGTTCATTCATGTGTCCACAGTGCGAGCACAAATCGGGCAACTGTGGTCGTGGCCAGTCGGAAACGAAGTTCTATCTCACCATTCCAGATGACTTTAGGGAGCGCTCGGTATGTTCAATCTCAACCTACCACGGCCGGCATGGCCTAAATTTGTGAACATATACCGTGTGTTGCTACATTATCTATATATTTGCATCAAATCTTTGTTACATTATCTATTTTTAATTCTATATTTGTGTACTTTGCTTTCATGTATATATATATATATATATATGGATATGTTCTATCAGTTACTCCCATATTTGCATCTTGCTCTGTTATTTCAATATATCTAATTTACGATCTTAATTTTTGTTTCAAGCGGTACATCCCTTGCTTTGCAAGAACAGGAGTAGAAGGAAATCTTGGGCTTTACTTTGTTGATGACTCCCAGGATGTCATATTGACAACGCAGCATGGATTTACAATGACGGTTAGCGTAAAACTTGATAAAGATGGTCACTCCTATTTTAATGCGGACCTTTGGAGAAAAATGTCTAAGTGTTATGAACTGAAAGCTGACAAAATTCTAGTGTGTGCACCACAGCCTGGTCTAATTAACATGGATGTTTACTTCCCCAACGTCATCAGCCGATCAAAGTCTGATCGAGGTTAGTGTCCTTTCAACTTTCTCCTTGCAGTCATATTATTATTTAAGCAACCAATTGATCACTATTTAAGCAACCAATTGTGATATCATATTCTGACTCCGTTCCAAGGCAGTAACAAATTATATTTACCAATTTATGCGCACTATCTATTCTTCTTCCATGTTCTGAATAAATAATACCTTTCCACCTTTTAAGCAGGATATGTTGGGTGCATAGTGAACGATCTGTATGTTACTAAGCGTACCAAATTTCACTGGAAGGACTTGAAGCATGTCATAAACTTTGTTTATAATCTGACAGAGATAGCACAGCGTATGAACGCTGGATTTTGGATGGGATTAATTAGACCTATGGTGCACACACTAAACAAGACCAATTGTGTGCACAAAGCACTGGTAAAAAGTCTTATTTTAATGTTGATGCTCATAAACTATATATATCTTCAACGATATGTTAAAATTGTTTTTTATTCTACATGTCAACAGAAATTGCCCCCTGTAGCAGTTCCTGGATCGATTTCCCGGCGTGGTCGAATTACACTTGTGCCTGCTAATAACGCCAAAGTGATTGCAAGGTACTGCATTTCTCGCAAAAATGGAACCATTCAAATTAACAAGTTCTCGCTTCTCGTGGCAATGCATCCATATTGGAAAATTGGAGACATTGTTCTACTCCTGCTCTACCAAGGCACAGGAGGGCTCTTCCTTTTCATTGACGAGATGTCGAGTCGCCGTGATCAAGCTGCTTCCAGTGGATAGTTGTGGTTGTTGGCCCTCAGCCTCTTAAAATGTGATATCTGTTACTATATATGTTAAGTATGTAGATATGGACCATATGGTTGTTGGCCCTTAGCCTCTTAAAATGTGATAGTTGTTACTATGTTAAGTATGTAGATATGGACCATATGGTTGTCAAAACCGTGTTACGAAGATCCTCGTTTTGTCAAATAGTGTAACCACTATATATATGTTACTCAAATGATATTACCCAAGTTCATAAATTTTCATGGAAAGTATTAGTATCATACACAGTTCATTGAGTTTAAGTGTGTGCCCGATGTCCAGAAGGCATTTGCATATTAACTGCCCATATTGCAAATTCACACACATTTTAACATAAGGAAACGTATGTGTAACATAGTAATCATCGTACACGAGTACTCGCAGACGCATCGTGTGCGATACTCCTAGCCACCGGAAGCAACTAGCTTGCATATTTCAAAGTTTTTTGTACACACAGAATCACACACGAAGTAACTATATTGACTGTCTGTGTTGTAATTTCTCATCGCAAACAGTTCATCCGAGTCAGCTGTTTGCCACGTATCACACATATGTTGTTTACACGACTCGTTTGTGTTCTTTTGGCTCATTGCAAACAGTTCATCCATGTGGCTGTATGGTGCATATCACACACATCTTGTTAAGTTGAACCGTTGTTTTTTGTGTTCCCTAATCAAAAACAGTTCGTCCGAGTTAACCGTATGTCGTATATCGCACACACATTGATATCGCTACCCGTTTCTATTGTTCTACCTCATCGCAACCAGTTCGAATGGATTAACCGAGTGTCCTACATCTCACACACATTGTTATGGCTGCCCATTTCTGTTGTTCTGCCTCATCGCAAACAGTTTGAATGGATTAACTGTGTGTCCTTCATCGCACACGCAACTAAAATCTTAACCGTTTTTTATGGCTCCGCCATCGCAAACGTTTTGCACCTTTTTTGACGGTTTTTTACACCATCGTTTGTGACTATTGCATCGCACACAGTTTCGGCAAAGGGCCTCTGATCGTAGTGCCACGTTAGCAGTATCCTGCAATAGTGCTTGTGAAAGTATGAACCATAGGCCTTGTTTCCAAGCATTGCAATACTGTTCTTGCTCACTTTTATTATTAGTTACTTTGCTGTTGTTATATTTTCAGATTACAAAACCTATATCTACTATCCATATTACACTTGTATCATGTAGCGACCAGACCTCAAATGGCCTGTGCTGCTGTGCACCAGTGTCATCCCTGGATCAGTAATGCTGACACGCACAGTACAAATGGAGGATTTATAATAGAGTAGCAATCACACACTTATTACATCGAATAACTCCGAAGAGTTTGAGTATGATAAACATGGCTTAAGGCCATCTAACACGATAACAGCGGAAGACTTGGAAGATAAGTGAGTCCATCACTCCAGCGGCATCACTGAGTATAAGACCACGACCTAAGGCACCTTACTCGTCGTCTTAAAAGTCTGCAACATGAAACGTTGCAGCCCGAAAACGGGTCAGCACATAGGATATGCTGGCAAAGTAACACATAGAGAGTAATGAACAATAATAATGCTATACTACATGCATATATGGCTGGTGGAAAGCTCTATGGTTACAGTTTTGCGAAAAGCCAATTTTATCCTACTTCAAAGGAATAAATTTTATTTAACTATCATGGTGGTTGAAACATTGAGAAGGTACCTCCAACTCAATCCCAATTAGGTATCATCTTTAACCCAACAAAATTAATTATAAGTATCACGGTGATGAGATTCAAATGATAATCCAGATACTAGATACTCAAGTTGTCCATAACCGGGGACACGGCTAACCATGATTAGTTTGTACACTCTGCAGAGGTTTGCGCACTTTTCCCCACAAGACTCGATCGCCTCCGCTTGATTCTCGCACTACATGACGTTTGAGAAACGGATGACCGAGACACAGTCTTTCAGAAACAATCACTCTTTACTCTGGATGGACCGGTACACCTACTTTCCCCTACATCTGCTAGCCACCTCTTCAAGAGATCCTGTAACCTACTCAACTATGCTAGAGGCCATAATAGCTTGTGGCTGCACACGGAAGTTTCTAGCATGAATAATCTTATGATCCCTTTGAGCCTGGGTGGCGGACCTTATACATACAGACAACACTGGGTTCTCCAGGTGCCTCAATCCACCCAGATGTGAGTTTTAGTTGCCACCTTAAGTTGAACCATTAATAAACATCTCACATCTGTCATGAATGTCACTCAAACCCAATCCACGTCTACGAGCATAGCATGGCAATAATAAAAGCAACGTAGAAGTAACTCCCAAGGGTTTGATAAGAAAACAGGTAATAGGTACTACCTCAACTACTTCCCAATACCCACAGTTTAATTAGATCCTAATCATGCAAGTGTTTGAGGAAAACAGATCTAATGCAATAAAACTGGGTATGAACGGGGTATGATCAAAGTGTTACTTGCCTTGCTGATGATCCGCAAAACCTAGCGAGTCGAAGTAACAAGCGGCACACTCCGGGTACTCTATCGCAAACAAACAAGCATACAATCAGTACTCATCTAATGCACAGGTAAAACTCGAATGAAAGATCCAACCAGAAAGTTCAACTTGAGAACTCCGGTTTGCAAAAAGAATCAACTCGAAAGAAGCAACGAAAGTCAAACGGCGAAAGAAAGAAACTTCGTTTGCTAATCTGGATCTAGGTCAAATTTTACTTGTTTGAGTAGGTTAAACGGAAAAAGAATTTCGAGACGAAACTCTAGGCGCTTGAATCGCCTGATTCCGATAAATGAGCAAAAGTTAAACAGAATCGAAGATTTGATCAGAAATCGAATCTGAGAAAATAATGAGAAAAATCTGACGAAAAAGAAAAACGGTCGAACCGTTAAATAACGGACGTTCGTTATCAGAGAAAAACCGACGAACGCGTTCATTAAAACGGACGGTTCGGTGAACGCTCGCAAAATAATAAAACCGAAAAAAAACCGATCTAGGGTTTTTTTTTAAAACGAAAACCGGCAAAGGTCAACGGGCATCGGGCAGTACCTCGTCGGGCTACTCCGGCGAGGGGCTCCGGCGGGGCTCCGGGCTCAGGCGCGGGCTCGGGGGTCAGGGGGGCGCGAGGGGCGGCGGCTCCGGCGACGAACGGGCGGCGGCGGGCGCGACTCCGGCGGCGGCGGTGAGGGCGGCGGCGGCGGCTTGCGGGTTGAGGGAGAGAGAGGGGGGGCTATTTAAGGATGGGGGGTCCGAAGCTTGGGGAAGGGGGCGGCCGGGGCGGCGTGGCCGGGGCGGACTCCGGCGGCGGCTCGGCGTCGTGCGGGAAGAGGAGAGGCGCGAGGCGGGCCGGCGCACGGCTGGGCTTCGGCCCGGTCGGGCGTCGCGCTTTTTTTTTAAATAAGTTCCGCAGAAATGAATACGTAGAAAAATAAATAAAAATCGGAAAAATATGAAATAAATTTTCCCCGTCTAGTTAGAAAATCTAGAATAGGGTGAACATTGTTTTAAATCAAAAATAAATATTTCGAAAACATGCAATATTTTTAATGCAATAAAAATTGCAAATAAAATCCAAATAATGATTTTAACATTTTTCCTCCAGTATTTCAATTGTTTTGGAGAAGTCGTGTTTGCTCCTCTCATTTTATTTTAAAGTGAAATATTTCTCCGGAGAGAAAACTATTTAAAACCAAAATCCTCGTCTTATTATTTGATGAAAATCAAATATGAAAATTCGAGAAAATCCCCAACTCTCTCCGAGGGTCCTTGAGTTGCTTAGGATTTATCGAGGATTTGTCAAAATGCAATAAAACATGATATGCAATGATGATCTATGTATAACATACCAAATTGAAAATTTGGGATGTTACAAACCTACCCCCCTTAAGATGAATCTCGCCCTCGAGATTCGGGTTGGCTAGAAATCAGGTGGGAGTGGTCTTTCCGTAGATCTTCCTCTCGCTCCCAGGTGGCTTCATCTTCTGTGTGGTGACTCCACTGAACTTTGCAAAACTTGATAACCTTGCTGCGGGTAACTCGGCTGGCATACTCGAGAATCTTAACTGGTTTCTCCTCATAAGTCAAATCACTTTCCAACTGAATCGCTTCCAGTGGCACAGTATCTCTCAGTGGTATCTCAGCCATCTCTGCGTGGCACTTCTTCAACTGCGAAACGTGAAATACATCATGTACTCCAGACAATCCTTCGGGCAATTCCAACTTGTAAGCAACTTCTCCCATACGTTCCAACACTCTGTATGGTCCGATAAAACGGGGCGCTAACTTTCCTTTAACTCCAAAGCGCTTCACTCCACGAAGTGGTGATACTCGAAGATACACTCTGTCTCCGATTTCGTGAACTGTCTCCTTTCGTTTAGAATCGGCATAGCTCTTCTGTCTGGACTGGGCTACCTTGAGCCTATCGCGAATCATCCTCACTTTCTGTTCAGACTCCTTAATCAAATCTGGTCCAAACAACTGACGGTCTCCAACTTCGTCCCATAACAACGGTGTTCTACACCTCCTTCCGTACAAGGCTTCGAAAGGGGCCATCTTCAAAGTGGTTTGATAACTGTTGTTATACGAAAACTCCGCATATGGCAAATTGTCGTCCCAACTAGATCCATAATCTAGTGCACATGCTCTCAACATGTCCTCCAAAATCTGGTTGACTCTCTCGGTCTGTCCATCTGTCTGCGGGTGAAAAGCTGTACTGAATTCCAGCCTGGTTCCCAATGTTTCATGTAACTGCTTCCAAAATTTCGAGGTAAATTGGGTTCCTCTGTCTGATACAATGGTCCTTGGAACTCCATGCAAACATACGATCCTGGTCATGTAGATCTTGGCCAACTTAGCACTGGTGTAAGTGGTCTTCACTGGAATGAAATGAGCCACTTTCGTCAATCGATCAACTACAACCCATATTGAGTCATAGCCTGAACGAGTCCTGGGTAATCCGGTGATAAAATCCATGCCTATTTTATCCCACTTCCATTCAGGTATCGGCAATGGCTGTAGCAATCCTGCTGGCTTCTGATGCTCTGCCTTCACTCTCTGACATACATCACAAACTGCTACATACTCCGCAATATCCTTCTTCATTCCGGTCCACCAGAAAGTATTCTTCAAATCCAAATACATCTTGGTATTCCCTGGGTGAATCGAGTACGGTGAATCATGGGCTTCTTGCAAAATCAACTTCCTGATCTCCGGATCATTTGGCACATATACGCGGTCCTCGAACCATAAGGTATCGTGCTCATCCTCACGAAATCCCTTGGCTTTTCCTTTGCTCATCTTCTCCTTTATCTCTTCAATCTCCTTGTCTGTCTTCTGAGCTTCTCTGATTCTTTCCATCAAGGTAGACTGAATCTCCAATGTCGCTAAATAGCCTCTTGGGACTATCTCCAAACATAACTCGCGAAGGTCCTCGGCTATCTCCTGAGGTAATTCTCCTGTCATGAGGGTGTTGACATGACTCTTGCGGCTCAACGCGTCTGCTACTACGTTAGCCTTTCCGGGTGATAATGCAATCTCATATCATAATCTTTAATGAGCTCCAACCATCTCCTCTGTCTGAGATTTAACTCCTTCTGCGTGAAAATATACTTCAAACTCTTGTGATCCGTGTACACCTCACAATGGTTTCCGATGAGAAAATGTCTCCATGTTTTCAATGCATGCACCACGGCTGCTAATTCCAAATCATGCGTAGCATAATTCTTCTCATGGGGTTTAAGTTGTCGTGAAGCATATGACACAACTCTTCCTTCCTGCATAAGCACTGCTCCAAGTCCTCGACGAGAAGCGTCGCAATAAACTTCATAGTCCTTGCGTTGATCGGGCAGAATCAACACTGGTGATGTAACCAATCGTTTCTTCAACTCCTGGAAACTAGCTTCACATTCCTCAGTCCAATTGAATTTGGTGTCCTTCTTCAATAGCTCAGTCATGGGCTTAGCAATCTTCGAGAAATTCTCGATGAATCTCCGGTAGTATCCTGCAAGTCCAAGAAAACTCCGGATTTCTCCAACTGTCGTGGGTGATTCCCAACTTGTCACTGTGTCAACCTTGGCAGGGTCTACTGCTATTCCTTCTCCATAAATAACATGTCCAAGGAATCCAACTTCCTTCAGCCAAAACTCACATTTGCTGAACTTGGCATATAACTGATGTTCTCTAAGCTTCTCAAGTACCAATCGTAAATGCTCCTCATGCTCTTCTTCATCCTTTGAAAAGATTAAAATATCATCAATGAACACCATGACGAACTTATCCAAAAACTCCATAAACACTTTGTTCATCAGGTTCATGAAATAGGCAGGTGCGTTAGTCAGTCCAAATGACATAACGGTATACTCATACAATCCATATCTGGTGGTAAATGCCATCTTGGGTATATCCTGCTCTCGAATCTTTAACTGATGGTATCCTGATCGTAGATCGATCTTGGAAAATACTTTAGCTCCTTGCAAGCGGTCAAACAAATCATTGATCTTCGGCAGTGGGTACTTGTTTTTGATGGTCACTTCATTCAATCCTCGGTAATCAACAACCATCCTTAGCGATCCATCTTTCTTCTCCACTAGAAGTACTGGTGATCCCCAAGGTGACGAACTTGGGCGAATATATCCTTTATCCAGTAACTCCTTGATCTGCTTCTTAATTTCCTCCAAATCCTTTGCGGGCATCCTGTACAGTCTCTTAGATATTGGCCCTGTGCCTGGCAAAAGTTCAATCAAAAACTCAATGTCTCTATCTGGTGGCATGCCTGGCAACTCTTCTGGAAATACATCCGGATAATCCTTCACCACTGGTACTTCCTCCTGTACAACTCCTGATAAGGAATTCACTTGAGTCCTCTTCGGCATATGCCGGGATACATACTTGATCCTTTTTCCTTCCGGGGTGGTAAGCAAAATCTTCTTGCTGGCACAATCGATGTTTCCTCCATACAACGATAGCCAATCCATTCCCAAAATCACATCCAAACCTTGTGATTCCAAAACAATGAGGTCTGAGGGGAAAACACTACCCATATTCTCATGAGACAAATTCAATCAATATCACTCAATCAATCCAAACAAGGCAAAACAATCGATCTAACTAGCGTTACAAAGTGCTTGAACTATACTATTAAATGGGGGAAAACTACTACTGATATGGTGGTCTACTAGAAATTCTGATCCGTTGAAGACTCCATGATGTCTGCTCCAGCTTCATCAATCCAGTCGTCTTCACTTGGTTCCGAGTCGGTGTCGTCGATGATGATGTAGTTATCCGGACAAGTGCATTCATCGACTTCTGCTTTTGGCACTGGATTTCCAACGAATGCTCCAATCTTATTCTCCAGGTCGTCAATCTTCCCTACTAGTGCGTTGATTTCCTCCAAGTAATCTTCGCGTGTAGCCTTGAGTTCTTCTTGGAGTTCCTTGATCTTCGTTAATGCCTTCTTCAGTTCTTCCTTGTCCGTGCACATCTGGTTCTCCTGGCGTCGAATATGTTGGTTCTGCTCCTGGATGAAAGCTGCAATTGATCCATCCTTCTTGGTCTTGATCATCTCCCATTGCGCGTCTCGACGTCCACAAATCTGATAAATTGTATCCTTAAGCTCCTGGTGGTAGACTTCTCCAATGCGTCCCATGGCGATGTGTGCGGCCATGCTCTTCCCTAAACTCCAAGTTGGTGCTTCGAAAACCAATCTCATGGTCCGTAATGGCATAAACATCCTTCCTGGAATGATAACTTGAATCTTCCAGCTCTCCTCTTCAGGTAAAGTGGCGTTGTAGGTTCCGGTGATGCTTGGTATTCCTATGTTCAAGTACTTGGTGACTTCCTTCAAGTGTCGACCAAACGGCGTGTCTTCATCTGGTTGCATGAACTTGCTCCTTGCATTCGCCATTCCTAAAAGAGTAGAAAGTGGAGAGGGGTCAGAAATGAGAAGAGAGAAGTTTTCTAGGGCTTAAGCTTAGTGGTCGTGTCCTATAGTCAGCGTGTGCTCTGATACCAACTTTGTAGCGACCAGACCTCAAATGGCCTGTGCTGCTGTGCACCAGTGTCATCCCTGGATCAGTAATGCTGACACGCACAGTACAAATGGAGGATTTATAACAGAGTAGCAATCACACACTTATTACATCGAATAACTCCGAAGAGTTAAAGTATGATAAACATGGCTTAAGGCCATCTAACACGATAACAGCGGAAGACTTGGAAGATAAGTGAGTCCATCACTCCAGCGGCATCACTGAGTATAAGACCACGACCTAAAGCACCTTACTCGTCGTCTGAAAAGTCTGCAACATGAAACGTTGCAGCCCGAAACGGGTCAGCACATAGAATATGCTGGCAAAGTAACACATAGAGAGTAATGAACAACAATAATGCTATACTACATGCATATATGGCTGGTGGAAAGCTCTATGGTTACAGTTTTGCAAAAAGCCAATTTTATCCTACTTCAAAGGAATAAATTTTATTTAACTATCATGGTGGTTGAAACATTGAGAAGGTACCTCCAACTCAATCCCAATTAAGTATCATCTTTAACCCAACAAAATTAATTATAAGTATCACGGTGATGAGATTCAAATGATAATCCAGGTACTAGATACTCAAGTTGTCCATAACCGGGGACACGGCTAACCATGATTAGTTTGTACACTCTGCAGAGGTTTGCGCACTTTTCCCCACAAGACTCGATCGCCTCCGCTTGATTCTCGCACTACATGATGTTTGAGAAACGGATGACCGAGACACAGTCTTTCAGAAACAATCACTCTTTACTCTGGATGGACCAGTACACCTACTTTCCCCTACATCTGCTAGTCCACCTCTTCAAGAGATCTTGTAACCTACTCAACTATGCTAGAGCCCATAATAGCTTGTGGCTGCACACGGAAGTTTCTAGCATGAATAATCTTATGATCCCTTTGAGCCTGGGTGGCGGACCTTATACATACAGACAACACTGGGTTCTCCAGGTGCCTCAATCCACCCAGATGTGAGTTTTAGTTGCCACCTTAAGTTGAACCATTAATAAACATCTCACATCTGTCATGAATGTCACTCAAACCCAATCCACGTCTACGAGCATAGCATGGCAATAATAAAAGCAACGTAGAAGTAACTCCCAAGGGTTTGATAAGAAAACAGGTAATAGGTACTACCTCAACTACTTCCCAATACCCACAGTTTAATTAGATCCTAATCATGCAAGTGTTTGAGGAAAACAGATCTAATGCAATAAAACTGGGTATGAACGGGGTATGATCAAAGTGTTACTTGCCTTGCTGATGATCCGCAAAACCTAGCGAGTCGAAGTAACAAGCGGCACACTCCGGGTACTCTATCGCAAACAAACAAGCATACAATCAGTACTCATCTAATGCACAGGTAAAACTCGAATGAAAGATCCAACCAGAAAGTTCAACTTAAGAACTCCGGTTTGCAAAAAGAATCAACTCGAAAGAAGCAACGAAAGTCAAACGGCGAAAGAAAGAAACTTCGTTTGCTAATCTGGATCTAGGTCAAATTTACTTAAAACTTGTTTGAGTAGATTAAACGGAAAGAGAATTTCGAGACGAAACTCTAGGCGCTTGAATCGCCTGATTCCGATAAACGAGCGAGAAGTTAAACAGAATCGAAGATTTGATCAGAAATCGAATCTGAGAAAATAATGAGAAAAATCCGACGAAAAAGAAAAACGGTCGAACCGTTAAATAACGGACGTTCGTTATCAGGGAAAAACCGACGAACGCGTTCATTAAAACGGACGGTTCGGTGAACGCTCGCAAAATAATAAAACCGAAAAAAAACCGATCTAGGGTTTTTTTTTAAAACGAAAACCGGCAAAGGTCAACGGGCATCGGGCAGTACCTCGTCGGGCTACTCCGGCGAGGGGCTCCGGCGGGGCTCCGGGCTCAGGCGCGGGCTCGGGGGTCAGGGGGGCGCGAGGGGCGGCGGCTCCGGCGACGAACGGGCGGCGGCGGGCGCGACTCCGGCGGCGGCGGTGAGGGCGGCGGCGGCGGCTTGCGGGTTGAGGGAGAGAGAGAGGGGGGGCTATTTAAGGATGGGGGGTCCGAAGCTTGGGGAAGGGGGCGGCCGGGGCGGCGTGGCCGGGGCGGACTCCGGCGGCGGCTCGGCGTCGTGCGGGAAGAGGAGAGGCGCGAGGCGGGCCGGCGCACGGCTGGGCTTCGGCCCGGTCGGGCGTCGCGCTTTTTTTTTAAATAAGTTCCGCGGAAAATGAATACGTAGAAAAATAAATAAAAATCGGAAAAATATGAAATAAATTTTCCCCGTCTAGTTAGGAAATCTAGAATAGGGTGAACATTGTTTTAAATCAAAAATAAATATTTTGAAAACATGCAATATTTTTAATGCAATAAAAATTGCAAATAAAATCCAAATAATGATTTTAACATTTTTCCTCCAGTATTTCAATTGTTTTGGAGAAGTCATGTTTCTCCTCTCATTTTATTTTAAAGTGAAATATTTTCCGGAGAGAAAATAATTAAAACCAAAATCCTCGTCTTATTATTTGATGAAAATCAAATATGAAAATTCGAGAAAATCCCCAACTCTCTCCGAGGGTCCTTGAGTTGCTTAGGATTTATCGAGGATTTGTCAAAATGCAATAAAACATGATATGCAATGATGATCTATGTATAACATACCAAATTGAAAATTTGGGATGTTACAAACCTACCCCCCTTAAGATGAATCTCGCCCTCGAGATTCGGGTTGGCTAGAAATCAGGTGGGAGTGGTCTTTCCGTAGATCTTCCTCTCGCTCCCAGGTGGCTTCATCTTCTGTGTGGTGACTCCACTGAACTTTGCAAAACTTGATAACCTTGCTGCGGGTAACTCGGCTGGCATACTCGAGAATCTTAACTGGTTTCTCCTCATAAGTCAAATCACTTTCCAACTGAATCGCTTCCAGTGGCACAGTATCTCTGAGTGGTATCTCAGCCATCTCTGCGTGGCACTTCTTCAACTGCGAAACGTGAAATACATCATGTACTCCAGACAATCCTTCGGGTAATTCCAACTTGTAAGCAACTTCTCCCATACGTTCCAACACTCTGTATGGTCCAATAAAACGGGGCGCTAACTTTCCTTTAACTCCAAAGCGCTTCACTCCATGAAGTGGTGATACTCGAAGATACTCTCTGTCTCCGATTTCGTGAACTGTCTCCTTTCGTTTAGAATCGGCATAGCTCTTCTGTCTGGACTGGGCTACCTTGAGCCTATCGCGAATCATCCTCACTTTCTGTTCAGACTCCTTAATCAAATCTGGTCCAAACAACTGACGGTCTCCAACTTCGTCCCATAACAACGGTGTTCTACACCTCCTTCCGTACAAGGCTTCAAAAGGGGCCATCTTCAAACTGGTTTGATAACTGTTGTTATATGAAAACTCCGCATATGGCAAATTGTCGTCCCAACTAGATCCATAAGCTAGTGCACATGCTCTCAACATGTCCTCCAAAATCTGGTTGACTCTCTCGGTCTGTCCATCTGTCTGCGGGTGAAAAGCTGTACTGAATTCCAGCCTGGTTCCCAATGTTTCATGTAACTGCTTCCAAAATTTCGAGGTAAATTGGGTTCCTCTGTCTGATACAATGGTCCTTGGAACTCCATGCAAACATACGATCCTGGTCATGTAGATCTTGGCCAACTTAGCAGTGGTGTAAGTGGTCTTCACTGGAATGAAATGAGCCACTTTCGTCAATCGATCAACTACAACCCATATCGAGTCATAGCCTGAACGAGTCCTGGGTAATCCGGTGATAAAATCCATGCCTATTTTATCCCACTTCCATTCAGGTATCGGCAATGGCTGTAGCAATCCTGCTGGCTTCTGATGCTCTGCCTTCACTCTCTGACATACATCACAAACTGCTACATACTCCACAATATCCTTCTTCATTCCGGTCCACCAGAAAGTATTCTTCAAATCCAAATACATCTTGGTATTCCCTGGGTGAATCGAGTACGGTGAATCATGGGCTTCTTGCAAAATCAACTTCCTGATCTCTGGATCATTTGGCACATATACGCGGTCCTCGAACCATAAGGTATCGTGCTCATCCTCACGAAATCCCTTGGCTTTTCCTTTGCTCATCTTCTCCTTTATCTCTTCAATCTCCTTGTCTGTCTTCTGAGCTTCTCTGATTCTTTCCATCAAGGTAGACTGAATCTCCAATGTCGTTAAATAGCCTCTTGGGACTATCTCCAAACATAACTCGCGAAGGTCCTCGGCTATCTCCTGAGGTAATTCTCCTGTCATGAGGGTGTTGACATGACTCTTGCGGCTCAACGCGTCTGCTACTACGTTAGCCTTTCCTGGGTGATAATGCAATCTCATATCATAATCCTTAATGAGCTCCAACCATCTCCTCTGTCTGAGATTTAACTCCTTCTGTGTGAAAATATACTTCAAACTCTTGTGATCCGTATACACCTCACAATGGTTTCCGATGAGAAAATGTCTCCATGTTTTCAATGCATGCACCACGGCTGCTAATTCCAAATCATGCGTAGCATAATTCTTCTCATGGGGTTTAAGTTGTCGTGAAGCATATGACACAACTCTTCCTTCCTGCATGAGCACTGCTCCAAGTCCTCGATGAGAAGCGTCGCAATAAACTTCATAGTCCTTGTGTTGATCGGGCAGAATCAACACTGGTGATGTAACCAATCATTTCTTCAACTCTTGGAAACTAGCTTCACATTCCTCAGTCCAATTGAATTTGGTGTCCTTCTTCAATAGCTCAGTCATGGGCTTAGCAATCTTCGAGAAATTCTCGATGAATCTCCGGTAGTATCCTGCAAGTCCAAGAAAACTCCGGATTTCTCCAACTGTCGTGGGTGATTCCCAACTTGTCACTGTGTCAACCTTGGCAGGGTCTACTGCTATTCCTTCTCCATAAATAACATGTCCAAGGAATCCAACTTCCTTCAGCCAAAACTCACATTTGCTGAATTTGGCATATAACTGATGTTCTCTGAGCTTCTCAAGTACCAATCGTAAATGCTCCTCATGCTCTTCTTCATCCTTTGAAAAGATTAAAATATCATCAATGAACACCATGACGAACTTATCCAAAAACTCCATAAACACTTTGTTCATCAGGTTCATGAAATAGGCAGGTGCGTTAGTCAGTCCAAATGACATAACGGTATACTCATACAATCCATATCTGGTGGTAAATGCCATCTTGGGTATATCCTGCTCTCGAATCTTTAACTGATGGTATCCTGATCGTAGATCGATCTTGGAAAATACTTTAGCTCCTTGCAAGCGGTCAAACAAATCATTGATCTTCGGCAGTGGGTACTTGTTTTTGATGGTCACTTCATTCAATCCTCGGTAATCAACAACCATCCTTAGCGATCCATCTTTCTTCTCCACTAGAAGTACTGGTGATCCCCAAGGTGACGAACTTGGGCGAATATATCCTTTATCCAGTAACTCCTTGATCTGCTTCTTAATTTCCTCCAAATCCTTTGCGGGCATCCTGTACAGTCTCTTAGATATTGGCCCTGTGCCTGGCAAAAGTTCAATCAAAAACTCAATGTCTCTATCTGGTGGCATGCCTGGCAACTCTTCTGGAAATACATCCGGATAATCCTTCACCACTGGTACTTCCTCCTGTACAACTCCTGATAAGGAATTCACTTGAGTCCTCTTCGGCATATGCCGGGATACATACTTGATCCTTTTTCCTTCCGGGGTGGTAAGCAAAATCTTCTTGCTGGCACAATCGATGTTTCCTCCATACAACGATAGCCAATCCATTCCCAAAATCACATCCAAACCTTGTGATTCCAAAACAATGAGGTCTGAGGGGAAAACACTACCCATATTCTCATGAGACAAATTCAATCAATATCACTCAATCAATCCAAACAAGGCAAAACAATCGATCTAACTAGCGTTACAAAGTGCTTGAACTATACTATTAAATGGGGGAAAACTACTACTGATATGGTGGTCTACTAGAAATTCTGATCCGTTGAAGACTCCATGATGTCTGCTCCAGCTTCATCAATCCAGTCGTCTTCACTTGGTTCCGAGTCGGTGTCGTCGATGATGATGTAGTTATCCGGACAAGTGCATTCATCGACTTCTGCTTTTGGCACTGGATTTCCAACGAATGCTCCAATCTTATTCTCCAGGTCGTCAATCTTTCCTACTAGTGCGTTGATTTCCTCCAAGTAATCTTCGCGTGTAGCCTTGAGTTCTTCTTGGAGTTCCTTGATCTTTGTTAATGCCTTCTTCAGTTCTTCCTTGTCTGTGCACATCTGGTTCTCCTGGCGTCGAATATGTTGGTTCTGCTCCTGGATGAAAGCTGCAATTGATCCATCCTTCTTGGTCTTGATCATCTCCCATTGCGCGTCTCGACGTCCACAAATCTGATATATTGTATCCTTAAGCTCCTGGTGGTAGACTTCTCCAATGCGTCCCATGGCGATGTGTGCGGCCATGCTCTTCCCTAAACTCCAAGTTGGTGCTTCGAAAACCAATCTCATGGGTTCCGTAATTGGCATAAACGTCCTTCCTGGAATGATAACTTGAATCTTCCAGCTCTCCTCTTCAGGTAAAGTGGCGTTGTAGGTTCCGGTGATGCTTGGTATTCCTATGTTCAAGTACTTGGTGACTTCCTTCAAGTGTCGACCAAACGGCGTGTCTTTATCTGGTTGCATGAACTTGCTCCTTGCATTCGCCATTCCTAAAAGAGTAGAAAGTGGAGAGGGGTCAGAAATGAGAAGAGAGAAGCTTTCTAGGGCTTAAGCTTAGTGGTCGTGTCCTATAGTCAACGTGTGCTCTGATACCAACTTTGTAGCGACCAGACCTCAAATGGCCAGTGCTGATGTGCACCAGTGTCATCCCTGGATCAGTAATGCTGACACGCACAGTACAAATGGAGGATTTATAACAGAGTAGCAATCACACACTTATTACATCGAATAACTCCGAAGAGTTTGAGTATGATAAACATGGCCTAAGGCCATCTAACACGATAACAGCGGAAGACTTGGAAGATAAGTGAGTCCATCACTCCAGCGGCATCACTGAGTATAAGACCACGACCTAAGGCACCTTACTCGTCGTCTGAAAAGTCTGCAACATGAAACGTTGCAGCCCGAAAACGGGTCAGCACATAGGATATGCTGGCAAAGTAACACATAGAGAGTAATGAACAACAATAATGCTATACTACATGCATATATGGCTGGTGGAAAGCTCTATGGTTACAGTTTTGCGAAAAGCCAATTTTATCCTACTTCAAAGGAATAAATTTTATTTAACTATCATGGTGGTTGAAACATTGAGAAGGTACCTCCAACTCAATCCCAATTAGGTATCATCTTTAACCCAACAAAATTAATTATAAGTATCACGGTGATGAGATTCAAATGATAATCCAGATACTAGATACTCAAGTTGTCCATAACCGGGGACACGGCTAACCATGATTAGTTTGTACACTCTGCAGAGGTTTGCGCACTTTTCCCCACAAGACTCGATCGCCTCCGCTTGATTTTCGCACTACATGACGTTTGAGAAACGGATGACCGAGACACAGTCTTTCAGAAACAATCACTCTTTACTCTGGATGGACCGGTACACCTACTTTCCCCTACATCTGCTAGCCCACCTCTTCAAGAGATCCTGTAACCTACTCAACTATGCTAGAGCCCATAATAGCTTGTGGCTGCACACGGAAGTTTCTAGCATGAATAATCTTATGATCCCTTTGAGCCTAGGTGCCGGACCTTATACATACAGACAACACTGGGTTCTCCAGGTGCCTCAATCCACCCAGATGTGAGTTTTAGTTGCCACCTTAAGTTGAACCATTATTAAACATCTCACATCTGTCATGAATGTCACTCAAACCCAATCCACGTCTACGAGCATAGCATGGCAATAATAAAAGCAACGTAGAAGTAACTCCCAAGGGTTTGATAAGAAAACAGGTAATAGGTACTACCTCAACTACTTCCCAATACCCACAGTTTAATTAGATCCTAATCATGCAAGTGTTTGAGGAAAACAGATCTAATGCAATAAAACTGGGTATGAACGGGGTATGATCAAAGTGTTACTTGCCTTGCTGATGATCCGCAAAACCTAGCGAGTCGAAGTAACAAGCGGCACACTCCGGGTACTCTATCGCAAACAAACAAGCATACAATCAGTACTCATCTAATGCACAGGTAAAACTCGAATGAAAGATCCAACCAGAAAGTTCAACTTAAGAACTCCGGTTTGCAAAAAGAATCAACTCGAAAGAAGCAACGAAAGTCAAACGGCGAAAGAAAGAAACTTCGTTTGCTAATCTGGATCTAGGTCAAATTTTACTGTAGCAAAAACTTGTTTGAGTAGGTTAAACGGAAAAAGAATTTCGAGACGAAACTCTAGGCGCTTGAATCGCCTGATTCCGATAAACGAGCGAAAAGTTAAACAGAATCGAAGATTTGATCAGAAATCAAATCTGAGAAAATAACGAGAAAAATCCGACGAAAAAGAAAAACGGTCGAACGGTTAAATAACGGACGTTCGTTATCAGAGAAAAACCGACGAACGCGTTCATTAAAACGGACGGTTCGGTGAACGCTCGCAAAATAATAAAACCAAAAAAAACCGATCTAGGGTTTTTTTTAAACGAAAACCGGCAAAGGTCAACGGGCATCGGGCAGTACCTCGTCGGGCTACTCCGGCGAGGGGCTCCGGCGGGGCTCCGGGCTCGGGCACGGGCTCGGGGGTCGGGGGGGCGCGAGGGGCGGCAGCTCCGGCGACGAACGGGCGGCGGCGGTGAGATGCGGGCGGCGGCGGGCTCGGCGGTGAGCGCGGCGGCGGCGGCTTGCGGGTTGAGGGAGAGAGAGAGGGGGGTTATTTAAGGAGGGGGGGGTCCGAAGCTTGGGGAAGGGGGCGGCCGGGGCGGCGTGGCCGGGGCGGACTCCGGCGGCGGCTCGGCGTCGTGCGGGAAGAGGAGAGGCGCGAGGCGGGCCGGCGCGCGGCTGGGCTTCGGCCCGGTCGGGCGTCGCGCTTTTTTTTAAATAAGTTCCGCGGAAAATAATACGTAGAAAAATAAATAAAAATCGGAAAAATATGAAATAAATTTTTCCCGTCTAGTTAGAAAATCTAGAATAGGGTGAACATTTTTTAAATCAAAAATAAATATTTTGAAAACATGCAATATTTTTAATGCAATAAAAATCCAAACAAATTCCAAATAATGATTTTAACATTTTTCCTCCAGTATTTCAATTGTTTTGGAGAAGTCATGTTTTCTCCTCTCGTTTTATTTTAAAGTGAAATATTTTTCCGGAGAGAAAACTATTTAAAACCAAAATCCTCGTCTTATTATTTGATGAAAATCAAATATGAAAATTCAAGAAAATCCCCAACTCTCTCCGAGGGTCCTTGAGTTGCTTAGGATTTATCGAGGATTTGTCAAAATGCAATAAAACATGATATGCAATGATGATCTATGTATAACATACCAAATTGAAAATTTGGGATGTTACATATCACCATCTCTTCGCCGAACTAGCGCACCTATACAATTTACCAATGTTTTGGGTGTGTTGGGGACACAAGAGACTCTTTGTTATTTGGTTGCAGGGTTGTTTGAGAGAGACTATCTTCATCCTACGCCTCCCACAGATTGATAAACCTTAGGTCATCCACTTGAGGGAAATTTGCTACTGTCCTACAAAACTCTGCACTTGGAGGCCCAACAACATTTACCAGAATAAATTTGCATAGTAGACATCAAGCTCTTTTCTCGCGCCGTTGCCAGGGAGGCTAGGTAAGCGGCACTTACATCCCGTCAATGAAGCTCTTTTCTAGCACCGTTGCTTGAAGATATATCTTTAGATCTTGCAATTGAATCTTTTAGTTTCTTGTTTTATCACTAGTTTAGTTTATAAAAATAAAACTACAAAAAATGGAATTGAGGTTTCCTCATATGCTTCATCTTTATAATGTCTTTCGTGAGAGTGATGGAAAGGAAAATTGTGCTAAAGTGTTAGAGGAAGAAGTCAATAAAATGTTTGGCACTAAAAATCTTTGAATGATGAGCATGATTGCAATGTTGTTAGTATGAATTCTTTGAATATCCATGATGCTAATGATATGCAAAGCTACAAGCTTGGGGCTGCTATGTTTGATGAAGATTATATTTTTTGTCCCCCAAGTTTTGATGAGAATATTTATTATGATGAAAGCATGCCTCCTATTTATGATGATTATATTGATGAAAGTGGGTTTGGAAGAGTGTCAACTTTAGGACGTAATGATCCCACTATTTTGGAGGGTATTGAATCTTATTGTGATAATTATGAAAGTGGATTTGGAGAGGTCATCACTTTATTTAGTGATAAATCCACTATTTCAGAAGAGGTTCCAATTGATTATGAGAACAAAGTTGCTATCTATGATGATTATTGTGATGCATGTATGCTATAAAGAATAATGATAACCATGAAACTTGTCATCTTGATTTTAATTTTCAATCCTAAGATAGTTATTTTGTTGAGTTTACTCCCATTATTATGAATGAGAAAGAATTTGCTTATGTGGAGAGTAGTAAATTTTCTATGCTTGTAGATCACGGAAAGAATGCTTTATGTGGTGGTTATATTGTTGAATTCATTCATGATGCTACTGAAAATTATTATGAGGTAGGAATATATGCTTGTAGGAATTGCAATAATATCAAGTTTCCTCTCTATGTGTTGAAAATCTTGAAGTTATGCTTGTTTTGCCTTCCTATGCTAGTTGATTCTTGATCCCATAAATTGTTTGCTCACAAAATCCCTATGAATAGGAAGTGGGTTAGACTTAAATGTGCTATTCATATGCTTCATGATGCTCTCCTTGTGTTCCAATTCTTATCTTTCATGTGAGCATCATTGAAATGATCATGCCTAGCTAAAAAGGCATTAAAGAAAAGCGCTTGTTGGGAGACAACCCAACACTAGTACCTACTGTTTTCATGTGTTCACATGATTAAGTTACTGTAGTAATCATGTTTTATAGGTTTTGTTTCAATAAAGTGCCAAGTAAAGCCTTTGGGATAGTGTGGATGATAGTTGACTTGATTCTGTGCAAAAATAGAAACAATTGCTTCCAATCACAGAATTGTTTAAATTCACTGGAGAGCGATAAAATTCTGAATTTTTTACACATTATTTTTATACAAATTTCCTGCGTTGTCCTAATTTTGCAGAATTTTTGGAGTAACAGAAGTATGGTAGTTGTCCAGATCATTACAGACTGTTCTGTTTTTGACAGATTCTGTTTTCAATGCATAGTTTGCTTGTTTTAGTATTTCCATAGCTTATATTAAGTAATATAAATTGTGGAAATGATAAGGTACAGTACGTATTGTGTGAGAACAATTATGAGTCTTGTCTTGGCAGTACCAAAGTGAATGATTTGTCTTTATCATACTAACCCATCTCACGAAGTTCCGTTAAGTTTTGTGTGATTGAAGTTTTGAAGTTTTGGGTGAGACATCGATATGAGGAGAATAAGGAGTGGCAAGACCCTAAGCTTGGGGATGCCCAAGGCACCCCAAGGTAATATTCAAGGAATATCCAAGCATCTAAGCTTGGGGATGCCCCAGATGGCATCCCCTCTTTTTGGTCTTCAACACTATCGGTAACCACACTTGGAGCTATATTTTTATTCATCACATAATATGAGTTTTGCTTGGAGCGTCATATTATTTTAGTTTGATTTTCTTGCTGCTATTTATAATAATAATTTGCATCTTTTAGTTCAATAAAAAGGTCAAGTATAGCCTTTACCATGCTTATTTTGCAAGTCTATATGTTGTTGTTTTGAAAACAGAAAGTTTTCTATCATTGTCTGAATTGTTAAAAAATGTCAGAACATCATAAAATCTTGAAATTTTTACACAATAAGATAAAAAAAATCTACAGTGTGGTAATTTTTCAAAAAAATTGGAGTTAGAGAAGTATGAATTTCCTTGCATTCTTTACAAACGGTTCCGTTTAGACAGATTGCTGTTATGTTTGCATTGTTTGCATATGTTTGCTTGTTAAATGATTCTATTTGAGGATAGAAGTGTTGAATATCCAGAGGAATTTAGTATGCAATATTAAATAATAATTTTATTTATTTGCTACAGTAGAGAATGATAAGATTATTGCATTGATTTATACTAACTTATCTCACGAGTTCTTGTTGAGTTTTGTGTGGATGAAGTTTTTAAGAATTAGGCAAAATGTGATATGAGAGGAAGTAAGGAGACACAAAAGCTCAAGCTTGGGTATGCCCAAGGCATCCCTAGTTAATATTTCAAGAAGTCTCAAGCATCTAAGATTGGGGATGCCCCAGTTGGCATCCCACCTTTCTTCATCAACAATGATCGGTCAGTTTTGGTTGAGCCTAAGTTTTTGCTTCTTCACATGATATGTGCTAACTTGATGTTTGAATAAAGTACTTAAGATCTAAATGTTCTTTATGAGAGAGAGTCCTCACATAGCTAAATGATTATTTGACTACTCATTGATTTTCACTTATATCTTTTTGGAGTAGTTTTTCATTTACTCTCGTGCTTCACTTATATCTTATGACTAAGTGGTTGAATGGACTGAATATCATAAATCTGAATTTATATATGTTTCATATGCTTATGCCATGGAGAGTAATGACTTCACATATAATAAGTAGAGGTGGTAAAATTATTGAAAGTTAGCAAGCATAGTATTGGTCACTTGAACAATTCATGAAAGAATATTGAAGGAAGAGAAATTTCACATATAAATATACTATCTTGGACATCTTCTATGATTGTGAGCGCCATTAATTATTTTCAAACTTGAGCAAATTAGTTGAAGTTGGACAAGGAAGACAACATAATGAGTTATGCTTGGGTATTTTTGTATAGAAGTTATACTGTTATGGATCCTCCAACATGTGATGCTTCCTATTTAGAATCTTTTGCTAGCCAATTTCTTTACTAAGCGGGAATATGATACGTCTCCAACGTATCTATAATTTTTTATTGTTCCATGCTATTATATTATCTGTTTTGGATGTTTAATGGGCTTTATTATGCACTTTTATATTATTTTTGGGACTAACCTATTAACCGAAGGCCCAGTGCAAATTGCTGTTTTTTTGCCTATTTCAGTGTTTCGCAGAAAAGGAATATCAAATGGAATCCAAATGGAATGAAACCTTCGCGAGGATCATTTTTGGAACAAACGCAATCGAGGAGACTTGGAGTGGACGTCAAGGAAGCAACGAGGCGGCCACGAGGCAGGGAGGCGCGCCCCCCACCCTCGTGGGCCCCTCATAGCTCCATCGACCTACTTCTTTCACCTATATATACTCTTATACCCTGAAACCCTCGGGCGGAGCTACGAAACACCTTTTCCACCGCCGCAACCTTCTGTACCCGTGAGATCCCATCTTGGGGCCTTTTCCGGCGCTCCGCCGGAGGGGGATTCGATCATGGAGGGCTTCTACATCAACACCATAGCCTCTCCGATGATGTGTGAGTAGTTTACCATAGACCTTCGGGTCCATAGTTATTAGCTAGATGGCTTCTTCTCTCTCTTTGGATCTCAATACAAAGTTCTCCTCGATCTTCTTGGAGATCTGTTCAATGTAATTCTTTTTGCGGTGTGTTTGTCGAGATCCGATGAATTGTGGGTTTATCTATGAACAATATTTGATTCTTCTCTGAATTCTTATATGCATGATTTAAATATCTTTGCAAGTCTCTTCGAATTATCAGTTTGGTTTGGCCTACTAGATTGATCTTTCTTGTAATGGGAGAAGTGCTTAGCTTTGGGTTCAATCTTGCGGTGTCCTTTGCCAGTGACAGCAGGGGCAGCAAGGCACGTATTGTATTGTTGCCATCGAGGATAAAAAGATGGGGTTTATATCAAATTGCTTGAGTTTATCCCTCTACATCATGTCATCTTGCCTAATGCGTTACTCTGTTCTTATGAACTTAATACTCTAGATGCATGCTGGATAGCGGTCGATGTGTGGAGTAATAGTAGTAGATGCAGAATCGTTTCGGTCTACTTGTCACGGACGTGATACCTATATACATGATCATGCTTAGATATTCTCATAACTATGCGCTTTTCTATCAATTGTTCGACAGTAATTTGTTCACCCACCATAATATATGCTATCTTGAGAGAAGCCACTGGTGAAACCTACGGCCCCTGGGTCTATTTTACATCATATTATTTTCCTATCAATTTGCTATTCCTGCCGCCATTTATTTTGCAATCTTTACTTTCCAATCTATATAACAAAAATACCAAAAATACTTATCATATTATCTTTATCAGATCTCACTTTTGCAAGTGGCCGTGAAGGGATTGACAACCCCTTTATGGCGTTGGTTGCAAGGTTCTTGATTGTTTGTGCAGGTACTAGGGACTTGCATGTAGTCTCCTACTGGATTGATACCTTGGTTCTCAAAAACTGAGGAAAATACTTACGCTACTTTACTGCATCACCCTTTCCTCTTCGAGGGAAAACCAACGCATGCTCAAGAGGTAGCAAGAAGGATTTCTGGCGCCGTTGCCGGGGAGATCTACGCACAAGTCAAGACATACCAAGTACCCATCACAAACTCTTCTCCCTCGCATTACATTATTTGCCATTTGCCTCTCGTTTTCCTCTCCCCCACTTCACCCTTGCCGTTTTATTCGCCCTCTCTTTCCGTCCGTCTCTTTCCGCTTGCTTCTTGTTTGCTTGTGTGTCGGATTGATTGTTTGTCACGATGGCTCAAGACAATACTAAATTGTGTGACTTTTCCAATACCAACAACAATGATTTTATTAGCACTCCGATTGCTCCTATTACCGATGCTGGATCTTGTGAAATTAATGCTGGTTTGTCGAATCTTGTCATGAAAGATCAATTTTCTGGCCTTCCTAGTGAAGATGCCGCTACCCATCTAAACAACTTTGTTGATTTGTGCGATATGCAAAATAAGAAAGATGTGGACAATGATATTGTTAAATTGAAGCTATTTCTATTTTTGCTTAGAGATCGTGCTAAAACTTGGTTATCTTCTTTGCCTAAAAATAGTATTGATTCATGGAATAAGTGCAAAGATGCTTTTATCTCTAAGTATTTTCCTACCGCTAAGATCATCTCTCTTGGAAACGATATAATGAATTTTAAACAACTTGATCATGAGCATGTTGCACAATCTTGGGAGAGGATGAAATTAATGATATGTAATTGCGCTGCACATGGTTTGAATTTATGGATGATTATACATTTTTTTATGCCGGGTTGAATTTTGCTTCCCGAAATCTTTTAGATTCGGCCGTGGGAGGCACTTTTATGGAAATCACTTTAGAAGAAGCTACTAAACTCCTAGATAATATTATGGTTAATTATTCTCAATGGCACACCGAAAGATCTACTAGTAAAAAGGTTCATGCGATAGAAGATATTAATGTTTTTAGTGGAAAGATGGATGAACTTATGAAATTGTTTGCTAATAAGAGTGTTTCTTCTGATCCTAATGATATGCATTTGTCTACTTTTATTGAGAATAATAATGAATCTATGGATGTGAATTTTGTTGGTAGGAACAATTTTGGTAACAACGCGTATAGAGGAAACTTTAATTCTAGGCCGTTCCCTAGTAATTCCTCTAATAACTATGGTAATTCCTAAAATAACTCTTATGGAAATTTTAATAAGATGCCCTCTAATTTTGAGACTAGTGTTAAGGAATTTATGACTTTGCAAAAGAATTTCAATGCTTTGCTTGAAGAAAAATTGCCTAAGATTGATGAGTTGGCTAGGAACGTGGATATAATTTCTCTTGATGTTGATTCTTTGAAACTTAGATCTATCCCACCTAAGCTTGATATCAATGAGTCTCTCAAAGCCATGAGAATTTCCATTGATGAGTGCAAAGAAAGAACCGCTAGGATGCGTGCAAAAAACGATTGCTTTGTAAAAGTGTGTTCTTCTACTTTCCATGATAATAATGATGAAGATCTAAAAGTGATTGATGTGTCTCCTACTAAATATTTGTTTTCCAATATGAGTCTTGATAAAGACGGGACTAGAGATGAGTCAACTTTAGTTAAAAGGCGTCCCAATGATTCGGAGTTTTTAGATCTTGATACAAAAATTGGTAAAAGTGGGATTGAAGAGGTCAAAACTTTACATAGCAATGAACCCACTGTTTTGGATTTCAAGGAATTAATTATGATAATTGTTCTTTGATAGATTGTATTTCCTTGTTGCAATCCATGTTAAATTCTCCTCATGCTTATGATCAAAATAAAGCTTTTACTGAACATATCGTTGATGCTTTAATGCAATCCTATGAAGAAAAGCTTGAATTAGAAGTTTCTATCCCTAGGAAACTTTATGATGAGTGGGAACCTACTATTAAAATTAAAATTAAAGATCATGAATGCTATGCTTTGTGTGATTTGGGTACTAGTGTTTCCACGATTCCAAAGACTTTGTGTGATGTGTTAGGTTTCCGTGAATTTGATGATTGTTCTTTAAATTTGCATCTTGTGGATTCCACCATTATGAAACCTATGGGAAGGATTAATGATTTTCTTATTGTTGAAAATAGGAATTATGTGCCCATAGATTTCATTTTTCTTGATATAGACTGCAATCCTACATCTCCTATTATTCTTGGTAGACCTTTCCTTAGAACGATTGGTGCAATTATTGATATGAAATAAGGAAATATTAGATTCCAATTTCCATTAAGGAAAGGCATGGAATAATTTCCTAGGAAGAAAATTAAATTACCTTATGAATCTATTATTAGAGCCACTTATGGATTGCATACCAAGGATAGCAATACCTATATCTATTCTTGTTTTTATGCCTAGCTAGGGGCGTTAAACGATAGCGCTTGTTGGGAGGCAACCCAACTTTATTTTTTTGTTTCTTGCTTTTTGTTCCTGTTTAGTAATAAATAATTCATCTAGCCTCTGTTTGGATGTGTTTTTATGTTTTAATTAGTGTTTGTGCCAAGTAGAACCAATAGGATCTTCTTGGGTGATAGTTGTTTGATCTTGCTGAAAAAGACAGAAACTTCGCGCTCACGAAAATAATTATTAAAATTCACCAGAATGTGATAAATTGCTAATTCTTTTGCAGTAGATCAATATACAAACTATCCAGGTTTTCCTAGTTGTTCAGAATTTTTGGAGTTCCATAAGTATTCGAACAAATCAGATTGCTACAGACTGTTCTGTTTTTGACAGATTCTGTTTTTCGTGTGTTGTTTGCTTATTTTGATGAATCTATGGCTAGTATCGGGGGGTATGAACCATAAAGAAGTTGGAATACAGTTAGTTTAACACCAATATAAATAAAGAATGAGTTCATTACAGTACCTTAAGGGTGTGGTTTGTTTTCTTATACTAACAGAGCTCATGAGATTTTCTGTTGAGTTTTGTGTTGTGAAGTTTTCAAGTTTTTGGGTAAAGATTTGATGGATTTTGGAATAAGGAGTGGCAAGAGCCTAAGCTTGGGATGCCCAAGGCAACCCAAGGTAAAATTCAAGGACGCCCCGGAAGGTACTCCCTCTTTCTTCTTCGTCTATCGGTAACTTTACTTGAGGCTATATTTTTATTCACCACATGATATGTGTCTTGCTAGGAGTGTCTTGTATGATTTGAGTCTTTGCTTGTTAGTTTACCACAATCATCCTTGCTGTACACACCTTTTGGAGAGACACACATGAATCAGAATTTATTAGAATACTCTATGTGCTTCACTTATATCTTTTGAGCTAGATAATTTTTGCTCTAGTGCTTCACTTATATCTTTTAGAGCACAGTGGTGGTTTTATTTTATAGAATTTATTGATCTCTCATGCTTCACTTATATTATTTTGAGAGTCCTTTAGAACAGCATGGTAATTTGCTTTGGCTATAAAATTAGTCCTAATATTATAGGCATCCAAGATGGGTATAATAAAAACTTTCATATAGAGTGCATGGAATACTATGAGAAGTTTGATACTTGATGATTGTTTTGCGATATGAAGATGGTAATATTAGAGTCGTGCTAGTTGAATAACTGTGAATTGGAGAAATACTTGTGTTGAAGTTTGCAAGTCCCGTAGCAAGCACGTATGGTAACCGTTGTGTAACAAATTTGAAACCTGAGGTGTTCTTTGATTGTCATCCTTATGAGTGGCGGTCGGGGACGAGCGATGGTATTTTCCTACCAATCTATCCCCCTAGGAGCATGCGCGTAGTGCTTGGTTTTTGATGACTTGTAGATTTTTGCAATAAGTATGTGAGTTCTTTATGACTAATGTTGAGTCCATGGATTATACGCACTCTCACGTTTCCATCATTGCTAGCCTCTTCGATGCCGTGCATTCCCTTTCTCACCTTGAGAGTTGGCGCAAACTTAGCCGGTGCATCCAACCCCTGTGATATTATACGCTCTATCACACATAAACCACCTTATATCTTCCTCAAAACAGCCACCATACCTACCTATTATGGCATTTCCATAGCCATTCCGAGATATATTGCCATGCAACTTTCCACCGTTCCGTTTATTATGACACGCTTCATCATTGTCATATTGCCTTGCATGATCATGTAGTTGACATCGTATTTGTGGCAAAGCCACCATGCATAATTTTATACATGTCACTCTTGATTCACTGCCCATCCCGGTACACCGCCGGAGGCATTCATATAGAGTCATACTTTGTTCTAGTATCGAGTTGTAATCTTTGAGTTGTAGATAAATAGAAGTGTCATGATCATCATTAATAGAGCATTGTCCCAAGAAAAAAAGAGAAAGTCCAAATAAAAAAGGCCAAATAAAAAAGAGAAAGGCCCAAAAAAATATAAATAAATAAAAGAAGGGACAATGCTACTATCCTTCTTTTCCACACTTGTGCTTCAAAGTAGCACCATGATCTTTATGATAGAGAGTCTCTTATTTTGTCACTTTCATATACTAGTGGGAATTTTTCATTATAAAACTTGGCTTGTATATTCCAACAATGGGCTTCCTCAAATGCCCTAGGTCTTCGTGAGCAAGCAAGTTGGATGCACACCCACTTAGTTTCTTTTGATGAGCTTTCATACATTTATAGCTGTAGTGCATCCGTTGCATGGCAATCCCTACCCCTCGCGTTGGCATCAATTGATGGGCATCTCCATAGCCCGTTGATTAGCCGCGTCAACGTGAGACTTTCTCCTTTTTTGTCTTCTCCACACAACCCCCATCATTATATTCTATTCCACCCAAAGTGCTATGTCCATGGCTCACGCTCATGTATTGCGTGAAAGTTGAAAAGGTTTGAGATTACTAAAGTATGAAACAATTGCTTGGCTTGTCATCGGGGTTGTGCATGATGAGAGCATTTTTGTGTGACAAAAATGAAGCATAGCCAAACTATATGATTTTTTTAGGGATAAGCTTTCTTTGGCCATGTTATTTTGAGAAGACATAATTGCTTAGTTAGTATGCTTGAAGTATTATTATTTTTATGTCAATATTAAACTTTTGTCTTGAATCTTTCAGATCTGAACATTCATGCCACAATAAAGAAAATTACATTGAAAATTATGTGAGGTAGCATTCCACATCAAAACTTCTGTTTTTATCATTTACCTAGTCGAGGACGAGCAGGAATTAAGCTTGGGGATGCTTTATACGTCTCCAACGTATCTATAATTTTTGATTGTTCCATCCCATTATATTATCTATTTTGGATGTTTAATGGGCTTTATTATCCACTTTTATATTATTTTTAGGACTAACCTTTTAACCGAGGGCCCAGTGCAAATATCTCTTTTTTTGCCTCTTTCAGTGTTTCGCAGAAAAGGAATATCAAATGGAATGAAACCTTCACGAGGATCGTTTTTGGAACAAACGCAATCCAGGAGACTTGGAGTGGACGTCAAGGAAGCAACGAGGTGGCCACGAGGCAGGGAGGCGCGCCCAGGGGGGTAGGCGCGACCCCACCCTCGTGGGCCCCTCGTAGCTCCACCGACCTACTTCTTTCGCCTATATATACTCTTATACCCTGAAACCCTAGTCAACATGTGCTCTGATACCATCTTGTAGCAACCCGACCTCAGACGGTCAAGTCTTTATGCTTAAGTGTCATCCCTGGATCGGTATGCTGACACACACAGTACTCGAGGATTTATAACAGAGGTAAATCACATGTATAAAATAACGTAAATACTATTACCTCAATCCAAATAGCACAAGTAACAAGGTTGTGGATTCCCATCAACACCAACGGCAAAGTTGAGTATTGATATCGTAACCCTAACGTATCACTTACTCGTCGTAAGATAATCCTGCAGCATGAGACGTTGCAGCCACAAAGGGTCAGTACATTGAATGTACTGGCAAATTCACACCATAGAGAAATGATGAACAATGGCTATCACTACATGCATATATGGCTGGTGGAAAAGCTCTCTGGTTATAAGGTTTTTGCGAAAAGCCAATTTTTCCGTACTGCAAAGGAATATATTTTATTTAACTACAAAGTTTGTTGAAAAATATTGAGAAGGTAAACCCCCTCTCAATCCCAATTAAAAGTAATCATTAACAACCCAACAAATTATTTAAGTAACATGATGAGATCAACAGGTTAATCGAAGAACCAGATACTCAAGATTGTCCATAACCGGGGACACGGCTAACCATGATTAGTTTGTACACTCTGCAGATGTTTGCGCACTTTTCCCCACAAGACTCGATCCCCTCCGTTTGATTTCTCGCACTACATGATGTTTGAGAAACGGATGACCGAGACATAGTCTTTAAGAAGCGTTAGCACCTTACGATGGGTAGACCGTACCACCTACATCCCCTACATCTGCTAGTCTATCACTGTAAGAGTTCACACGACTTAATCAACTATGCTAGAGCCCATAATAGCTTGTGGCTGCACACGGAAGTTTCTAGTATGAATAATCTTTTGATCCCTTTGAGCCTGGGTGGCGGTCCATAGGAGAATCACACAGTATCCCGGGATTTCCAAAAAAATACAGGCAATCACTGGGTACCCCAGGTGCCTCAATCTACCCAGATGTGTATTAAAGTTGCCACCTTAAGTTGAACCATTAATTAGACATCTCACATATGTCATGGATACACTAAAACCCAAACCACGTCTAGGAGCATAGCATAGCAATGTAAGCAACGTAAAAGTAACTCCCAAGGTTTGAATGCAGGGCAATAGGTTCCTACCTCATCAACTACTTCCCAATACCCACATGTTATCAATCCTATTCATGCAATGTTTGAGGGTGAAACTAATGCATAAAACTGGGTATGTAAGGGATATGATCAAAGTGTGAACTTGCCTGCAATGTTGATGAAGATGATTCACACTCAACACTCTTGATAGATCTACTCGTCACACTCCGGTCAATCTATCGTAAGCAAGCAATTGTAACCACACGTAAGCAATCACTCAAAAGATCAGAAAGAACAAAGAAGACGATTCGGAAAACATCAAACCAAGCAAATAACTCTTGCAACATAAAACAAATTTCTAACAGTACCAAAATTATATGAATTTGGCCTTATCAGAAAGTTTAGGTCAAGAGCTTCGATTTGCAAAAAGAATCAACTCAAACGGAGCTACTAAACTCAAGTTACGATCAAACGAAGTTTGAATTCAAATCTGGTCTAATTCAAATTTTAAACTTTCAAAAACATGTTTGAGTTGGATTTACTGGATAGAGGGGATCATAACGAAGACGTGGGCGTTGGTTTCGTTGGATTTGGACAAACGAGCAAAAAGTTGTGACCGTTTGAAGAACAGGGACTAAACTGTAAATAAAATTATCACAGATAGGTCCCTGGCGAAAAATAAACAGAAAAAGGAAAAACTAAATAATGAACGTTCACTGCCGAACCCTAATCTATGAACACGTTCGCTCCAAAGGCTTACACACAAACGAGCTCGGGGACGAGCGGGGCGCGGCGTGCTGGGCCGGCTAGCTGGTTGGGCCGCGGCCCAGTCGGTCGGAGAAGAGATTTTTTTTTTAAAACATTGTCTCTGACAAACAAAAATAATAAAAACAAAATAAATAAAAATATTATATAGGCATATAATATATCAAAATTTTTTGAAAAAGATTTTCTACAACGTGAACATTTTTGTAAGATCAAATAAAATACACACAAATATAAATAAAACAAAGAGTGCCATTGGTGCAATAAAATCCAATAAAAATCATTTTAAAAATACCAAAATGAATTCAAATTTATTTATCTCCATTTTTTTATGTAGGGAATCATTTTACCCTAATTTCTGTATATTTTATTTTTGGAGAAAAATAATTTGAATAAACCCAAACAACTCCGAATTGAAAATAATTTCAAAAAGTACTTTGAATTTAATTCTTTTAAACTTCCAACTCATATTTCATATATTTTGAAAAAGTCATATTATCTTCTCTCGTGAAAACCATTGAGTTGCTTAAAGTTTCTGAATTTGAAATATTTCCAAATAAAATTGAAATCTTTTCAAAACCCTTTTCATTTATTTAAAATGGAAGAAGTCATGTTATCTTCTCTCCAGGGTTTTGTGACGAAAAGAATTTGAATTCAAGAAGATCATAAATGCAAAATGAAAGTTTGGGAAAGTCCTTTTATTCCCTCTCATTTAACTTTCAAAAGTTTCGAATTCACTCACTTTCAGTCAATCAATCAAACAATCAATCAATCAAATCTATCTATTTATTATAACATTCCAAAATTTAGAATGTTGGGATGTTACAAACCTACCACCCTTAAAATGAATCTCGTCCTCGAGATTCGGAGAGGCTAGAAAGAAATAGGTTAGGGTTGGGGTCTTCTCAAAATCCATCAATCATCACAGGGGTCTGGGGTGCTACCACCCTTAGAAGCATTGATACAGTTCCATCAAAACTCATATGCTCCATCCTTATCGTTGACAGTGTCGGTCTCCTCAAATTCCCGAAAACAAATTCCTTCTGTGGGCTCTTCCGGTAGTGGCATAACCTTTTCCTCAATTCTTCTGTCCTTTTTCTTGGTAAGGTTGTTCTGTGACTGGGTCTTCTTAGCTGACGGGTCTGGCGCCAATACTAAACAACTATCGATATCTCTTGGGGGTCATCAATTTATGGTTTCTCCTGCAGGAAATGGGTCTGGGTTGATCCTCACCGTATAACCTACGGTTGGAGACAACTGCCTTGTATAAGGGAAAAATTCTTAGACCATTCTAAGGTTTAATCAAGGTTTAATACCGTCGTCGCTCTACTATGGGTAAGTCACTCAGATTTACCAACCCATATAGCAAGGCGAATAATAAGAGTAAGTCGGTATGGTGATCCATCCATCCCGCACCCAAATCATTACTGTGTATATGGTTTAGCGAATCTCGGATTCTAACACTCGGTCATCCTCACAAGCATTGCAGAATTTTCTCTTGTCGACGAAACAAGTTCGGATGAATCATTGATTCTGCAAGCCAAACAAACATCTATCGTTCCTTCACAACTCTCAGGTTTAGCGTAACTCCTATAAGATCGTCTATTGATAAAGTCGTAGCTTCTTCCAGGGTTTTTCCGTCGGCAAGAGTGTGCTTGCTTCTTGGCAGGTCCTGGTGCCTGTGGGTTATGGCCCATCTCATCACTTGCAAACCTTGAACTCATCATCGGGGAAAAACTGATCTTTATTCCAACATCCAGCTTCCTAGCATTCTTAAATCCATCCAATTTTATTGTCCTTCTTCCTTCTGTTGGCACCAAACTAAGACGTGATTACTCGGACTCATCATGGATTTACAATTATCCATATTTCCAACATCATACCTCCTTTATATCCAATAATAATTCATCCCTTCATACACTTGGGATATCCTACATAACGAGATAAAAACTTATACTTATGAAGTCCATACTCCACTTCGTGGAACATCATTATCCTTTCCAGGGTCAAGCGTCCTTACAGGGGAATATTGGCCATCTTTGCATGGCACTTCTTCAACTGGGAAACGTGAAACACATCATGAACTCCTGACAGTCCTTCGGGTGACTCCGACTTGTTGGCCACTTCTCCCATACGCTCCAAAACTCGGTATGGTCCTACAAATCTCGGGGCTAACTTTCCCTTAACTCCAAATCGTTTAACTCCTCGCAGAGGGGACACACGAAGACATGCTCTTTCTCCAATTTCATAGACTACCTCCTTGCGTTTTTGAGTCTCCATAACTCTTCTGCCTGGACTGAGCTGCCTTCAGTCTATCTCGAATCAACTTAACATTCTCTTCTGACTCCTTGATCACATTTGGTCCAAACAACTGACGGTCTCCAACTTCATCCCACATGAACGGTGCCTGGCTCCTTCTCCCATACAAAGCTTCAAAAGGGGCCATCTTCAAACTGGCTTGGTAACTGTGTGTTGTATGAGAACTCCGCGTAAGGTAGATTATCATCCTACTAGATCCATAATCTAGCGCACACGCTCTCAACATGTCCTCCAGAATCTGATTGACTCTCTCGGTCTATCCATCCGTCTGCGGATGAAAGGCTGTACTGAACTTTAGCCTAGTACCCAAAGTCTGGTGCAGCTGATTCCAAAACTTTGAGGTAAATGGTGTTCCTCTATCTGATACGATGGTCCTCGGAACTCCATGCAGACATACGATCCTAGTCATATATATCTTGGCCAACTTCGCACTTGTATAGGTGGTTTTCACTGGGATAAAGTGAGCCACTTTGGTCAAACGAATCAACTAATACCCAGATAGAATCATATCCCGATCGGGTTCAGGGAAATCCGGTAATGAAATCCATGCCAAGCTTATCCCACTTCCATTCGGGTATCGGCATAGGCTGTAGTAATCCGGTTGGCTTCTGATGCTCTGCCTTTACTCTCTGGCATACATCACCTACGACTACATACTCCGCAATATCCTTCTTCATACCAGTCCACCAGAAACGCTCCTTCAAATCCAAATACATCTTGGTGTTTCCAGGACGAATCGAGTATGGTGAGTCATGAGCCTCCTGAAGTATTAACTCCCTGATCTTTGCATTATTGGGCACATATACACGGTCCTCGAACCATAAGGTGTCGTGCTCATCCTTACGAAAACCTTTGGCCTTTCCTTTCCTCATCCTCTCTTTTACCTCAGCAATCTCTTTGTCATCCTTCTAAGCTTCACGGATCTTTCCCAACAATGTAGACTGAACTTCCATTGCTGCAACAAAACCTTTGGGAACAATCTCCAACCGAAGTTCCCTGAGATCCTCGGCTAACTCCTTTGGTAATCCTCCGCTTATGAGGGTATTCTTCCTTGTTTTCTTTATGGTTGTGTCCTATTTCTCCACAAAGCTTGTATGCACAAGGTTTCTTCATATCCTTTCCATAAGGCTTCAATTTCGGGGACACAAGACGAGACCTTTGGAGAGTCAACTTAAATTCTTCCCAAGTGGTTACTCTTTGCCATCCATTGATGGTTTGGTACATCCTCCACCAAGTAGCAGCACCTCTTTGAAAGCACTGAAGAGCATGCTGGCCATATCTTTTCCGGCTATAGGGTTATTCTCCATGTGATCCTCCATGTTCTGAATCCATCGGTCTGACTCCAATTGACTCCTCAGTCCAGAAAATACAAGCTCATCTCCATTCATCCTCTATTGGGTCCATGGGTTTGGGGTGAGATGAGAGAGATAGAGAGGGATGCACACAATACAAACAATAGTTTTTGAAAAGACAGATTTTATTTTGTGGCTATCGGAAAAACATCAAACAAATGACAGCTCACAATCGTCGCATCTAACGTAGGTATATAACCGGGTATGGTCTTCTAAAGGTCAATAAATCTTCAACATCGTCAAACTCTTCAAGTCTTGTTCATGTCTCCGATGGCTTCTTCCGATCATGCTTGTCATTCTCAAGTTCTTTTTCCAGATCATCTCTGTTGACGCGATGTCTCTCGTGACATCCTTTGATATTTTGGAGCCGCGTTCCAAACTTCTGGGTTTTCAACAACCTCGACATGAACCATGATCCTACTGTCCTTTAGTTCCTGACGAATCTTTGATGTCTCATGGTTTCGCTCCTCTAGCATGGCTACTTCCAGCTTCTGGGTCCTGAGTTCTTCACGAAACGCATCTTCATCAAATACTGCTTCCTGCAGGTCCATCTTAACTTCTTGATGTAACACTCCAGATCCTGGCGATACACCAGCTAAGGTTAAAACTTCGTCTTGCTGATAGGTGCTCCATCAGCCTTCTTGTCATCCAATCCTTCCAAAGAAATGCATGCTTAACTTAGCACGGTGGCAATAACATAAGCGGGCGTTAAAATCATGGATAGCCGTATTTCTGCTCTTGCCATTTCCATGAGCTATCATTCCAGAGTTGATATCTCCTGCCTTAGGGTTTCTTGACAAAAACTTTGAGTTCTAATGCTCCATGCTCCGGTCTTTCTCCAATAGACCTTGATCTCGGGTAGTGACAGCTTCCATAGTCTGCCAAGTTCCATAAGGGGTAGCCTTCCTTGGTCATACAAATTTGGGAATTCTTCAGAGCCTTCAAATTCTCCTAGTCTTCAGAGTCTTCAACCGTTGAGGTTTCCATTATTCTAATGCACGGTAAAATCCTCTTCATTCCAAAGTGGTCTTAGCTGTCCAATATCTTGTACTTCTTGGAGTGGTCTCATCCGTCAAATCCTCGTGTGGTCAAATGGGGAAAGGGGTATAGTCTCACTTAAAAGGAATATTTGAATAAGCTCAGAAGAGAAGAGAGGTAAAAGATCTTTTGAAAAATGAAGTTGTAGAGAAAATCTTTCCTATGGGCTTTGCCAGTTTCTAGGGTCACGTCCTACAGTCAACATGTGCTCTGATACCATCTTGTAGCGACCCGACCTCAGACGGTCAAGTCTCTGTGCTTAAGTGTCATCCCTGGATCGGTATGCTGACACACACAGTACTCAAGGATTTATAACAGAGGTAAATCACATGTATAAAATAACGTAAATACTATTACCTCAATCCAAATAGCGGAAGTAACAAGGTTGTGGATTCCCATCAACACCAACGGCAAAGTTGAGTGTAGAAATCGTAACCCTAACGTATCACTTACTCGTCATAAGATAATCCTGCAACATGAGACGTTGCAGCCACAAAGGGTCAGTACATTGAATGTACTGGCAAATTCACACCATAGAGAAATGATGAACAATGGCTATCACTACATGCATATATGGCTGGTGGAAAAGCTCTATGGTTATAAGGTTTTTGCGAAAAGCCAATTTTTCCCTACTGCAAAGGAATATATTTTATTTAACTACAAAGTTTGTTGAAAAATATTGAGAAGGTAAACCCCCTCTCAATCCCAATTAAAAGTAATCATTAACAACCCAACAAATTATTTAAGTAACGTGATGAGATCAACAGGATAATCCAAGAACCAGATACTCAAGATTGTCCATAACCGGGGACACGGCTAACCATGATTAGTTTGTACACTCTGCAGAGGTTTGCGCACTTTTCCCCACAAGACTCGATCTCCTCTGTTTGATTTCTCGCACTACATGATGTTTGAGAAACGGATGACCGAGACATAGTCTTTCAGAAGCGTTAGCACCTTACGATGGGTAGACCGTACCACCTACATCCCCTACATCTGCTAGTCTACCACTGTAAGAGTTCACACGACTTAATCAACTATGCTAGAGCCCATAATAGCTTATGGCTGCACACTGAAGTTTCTAGTATGAATAATCTCATGATCCCTTTGAGCCTGGGTGGCGGTCCATAGGAGAATCACACGGTACCCCGGGATTTCCAAAAAAATACAGGCAATCACTGGGTACCCCAGGTGCCTCTATCCACCCAGATGTGTATTAAAGTTGCAGCCTTAAGTTGAACCATTAATTAGCAATCTCACATCTATCAAGGATATACTCAAACCCAAACCACGTCTACGACCATAGCATAGCAATGTAAGCAACGTAAAAGTGACTCCCAAGGTTTGAATGCAGGGCAATAGGTTCCTACCTCATCAACTACTTCCCAATACCCACATGTTATCAATCCTACTCATGCAATGTTTGAGGGTGAAACTAATGCATAAAACTGGGTATGTAAGGGATATGATCAAAGTGTGAACTTTCCTGCAATGTTGATGAAGATGATTCGCACTCAACACTCTTGATAGATCTACTCGTCACACTCCGGTCAATCTATCGTAAGCAAGCAATTGTAACCACACGTAAGCAATCACTCAAAAGATCAGAAAGAACAAAGAAGACGATTCGGAAAACATCAAACCAAGCAAATAACTCTTGCAACATAAAACAAATTTCTAACAGTACCAAAATTATATGAATTTGGCCTTATCAGAAAGTTTAGGTCAAGAGCTTCGATTTGCAAAAAGAATCAACTCAAACGGAGCTACTAAACTCAAGTTACGATCAAACGAAGTTTGAATTAAAATCTGGTCTAATTCAAATTTTAAACTTTCAAAAACATGTTTGAGTTGGATTTACTGGATAGAGGGGATCATAACGAAGACGTGGGCATTGGTTTCGTTGGATTTGGACAAACGAGCAAAAAGTTGTGACCGTTTGAAGAACAGGGACTAAACTGTAAATAAAATCATCACACATGGGTCCCTGGCGAAAAATAAACAGAAAAAGGAAAAACTAAATTATGAACGTTCATTGCCGAACCCTAATCTATGCACACGTTCTCTCCAGAGTCTTACATAACGAACGCTCTCTAAATAATCTAAACCAAAAGAACAGATCTAGGTTTTCTAAAGAAAACTGATCTAGGTTTTTTTTTAACCGAAAGAAAAGCGGTGGCTTTTACCGGCTTGGCGAAATAAACCGGCGGCGGTGGCGGTTTTCCGGTGACTCTCCGGCGAGGCGGGGCAGCGGCGATGGCGAACTCCGGTGTGGCGCGGCTTCGCGACGAGGGGCGAGGGCGGCGAGGTGGCGGCCGTGGCGTGCGAGGTGGAGCACGGGCGGAGCGCAGCGCCGGCGGTGACACAGAGCGGCGGCGGTTAACAACGGCGGCGGCGGCTGCGGGCTCAGGCGTCTCGGCGAGATGCGGCGAGGGGAGAGGAGAGAGGGGTCCAGGGTAGCAGATTTATAGGAGGGAAAGCGTGGCGGAGGGGCAAGGCGGCGGGTGGCCGATTCGTCCATGGCGTCCATGGCGGCGGCGATGCGTGGCGGCTCAGGACTCCGCCCCGAGCTCGGGGACGAGTGGGGCGCGGCGTGTTGGGCCGGCTGGCTGGTTGGGCCGCGGTCCAGTCGGTCGGAGAAGAGATTTTTTTATAAAAAAACATTTTCTCTGACAAACAAAAATAATATAAACAAAATAAATAAAAATATTATATAGGCATATAATATATCAAAATTTTCTGAAAAAGATTTTCTACAACGTGAACAGTTTTGTAAGATCAAATAAAATACACACAAATTTAAATAAAACAAAGAGTGACACTGGTGTAATAAAATCCAATAAAAATCATTTTAAAATACCAAAATGAATTCAAATTTATTTATCTCCAATTTTCTGATGGAGGGAATCATTTTACCCTAATTTCTGTATATTTTATTTTTGGAGAAAAATAATTTGAATAAAACCCAAATAACTCCAAATTGAAAATAATTTCAAAAAGGACTTTGAATTTAATTCTTTTAAACTTCCAACTCATATTTCATATATTTTGAAGAAGTCATATTATCTTCTCTCGTGAAAATCATTGAGTTGCTTAAAGTTTCCGAATTTGAAATATTTCCAAATAAAATTCAAATCTTTTCAAAACCCTTTTCATTTATTTAAAATGGAAGAAGTCATGTTATCTTCTCTCCAGGGTTTTGTGACGAAAAGAATTTGAATTCAAGAAGATCATAAATGCAAAATGAAAGTTTGGGAAAGTCCTTTTTTTCCTTCTCATTTAACTTTCAAAAGTTTCGAATTCACTCACTTTCAGTCAATCAATCAAACAATCAATCAATCAAATCTATCTATTTATTATAACATTCCAAAATTTAGAATTTTGGGATGTTACATGTATTGTTGCCATCGAGGATAAAAAGATGGGGTTTATATCATGTTGCTTGAGTTTATCCCTGTACATCATGTCATCTTGCCTAATGCGTTACTCTGTTATTATGAACTTAATACTCTAGATGCATGCTGGATAGCGGTCGATGTGTGGAGTAATAGTAGTAGATGCAGAATCGTTTCGGTCTACTTGTCACGGACATGATGCCTATATACATGATCATGCTTAGATATTCTCATAACTATGCGCTTTTGTATGAATTGCTCGACAGTAATTTGTTCACCCACCGTAATATATGCTATCTTGAGAGAAGTCACTAGTGAAACCTATGGCCCCCGGGTCTATTTTACATCATATTATTTTCCAATCAATTTGCTATTTCTGCCGCCGTTTATTTTGCAATCTTTACTTTCCAATCTATATAACAAAATTACCAAAAATATTTATCTTATTATCTTTATCAGATCTCACTTTTGCAAGTGGTTGTGAAGGGATTGACAACCCCTTTATTGCGTTGGTTGCAAGGTTCTTGATTGTTTGTGCAGGTACTAGGGACTTGCGTGTAGTCTCCTACTAGATTGATACCTTGGTTCTCAAAAACTGAGGGAAATACTTACGCTAATTTGCTGCATCACCCTTTCCTCTTCAAGGGAAAACCAACGCATGCTCAAGAGGTAGCAAGAAGAATTTCTGGCACTGTTGCCGGGGAGATCTACGCACAAGTCAAGACATACCAAGTACCCATCACAAACTCTTCTCCCTCGCATTACATTATTTGTCATTTGCCTCTCGTTTTCCTCTCCCACACTTCACCCTTGCCGTTTTATTCGCCCTCTCTTTCCGTCTGTCTCTTTCCGCTTGCTTCTTGTTTGCTTGTGTGTTGGATTGATTATTTGTCATGATGGCTCAAGACAATACTAAATTGTGTGACCTCTCCAATACCAACAACAATGATTTATTAGCACTCCGATTGCTCCTATTACCGATGTTGGATCTTGTGAAATTAATGCTGATTTGTTGAATCTGGTCATGAAAGATCAATTTTCTGGCCTTCCTAGTGAAGATGCCGCTACCCATCTAAACAACTTTGTTGATTTGTGCGATATGCAAAAGAAGAAAGATGTGGACAATGATATTGTTAAATTGAAGCTATTTTTGTTTTCGCTTAGAGATCGTGCTAAAACTTGGTTCTCTTCTTTCCCTAAAAATAGTATTGATTCATGGAATAAGTGCAAAGATGCTTTTATCTCTAAGTATTTTCCTACCGCTAAGATTATCTCTCTTAGAAACGATATTATGAATTTTAAACAACTTGATCATGAGCATGTTGCACAATCTTGGGAGGGGATGAAATTAATGATACCTAATTGCCCTGCACATGGTTTGAATTTATGGATGATTATACAAATTTTTTATGCCGGATTGAATTTTGCTTCCAGAAATCTTTTAGATTCGGCCGTGGGAGGCACTTTTATGGAAATCACTTTAGAAGAAGCTACTAAACTCCTAGATAATATTATGGTTAATTATTCTCAATGGCACACCGAAAGATCTACTAGTAAAAAGGTTCATGCGATAGAAGAGATTAATGTTTTCAGTGGAAAGATGGATGAACTTATGAAATTTCTTGCTAATAAGAGTGTTTCTTCTGATCCTAATGATATGAATTTGTCTACTTTTATTGAGAATAATAATGAATCTATGGATGTGAATTTTGTTGGTAGGAACAATTTTGGTAACAATGCACATAGAGGAAACTTTAATTCTAGGCCGTTCCCTAGTAATTCCTCTAATAATTATGGTAATTCCTACAACAACTCTTATGGAAATTTTAATAATATGCCCTCTAATTTTGAGACTAGTGTTAAGGAATTTATGATTTCGCAAAAGAATTTCAATGGTTTGCTTGAAGAAAAATTGCCTAAGATTGATGAGTTGGCTAGGAACGTGGATAGAATTTCCCTTGATGTTGATTCTTTGAAACTTATATCTATCCCACCTAAGCTTGATATCAATGAGTCTCTCAAAGACATGATAATTTCCATTGATGAGTGCAAAGAAAGAACCGCTAGATGCGTGCAAAAAAAGATTGCTTTGTAAAAGTGTGTTCTTCTAGTTTCCATGATAATAATGATGAAGATCTAAAAGTGATTGATGTCTCTCCTATTAAATCTTTGTTTTCCAATATGAGTCTTGATAAAGACGGGACTGGAGATGAGTCAACTTTAGTTAAAAGGCGTCCCAATGATTCGGAGTTTTTAGATCTTGATACAAAAATTGGTAAAAGTGGGATTGAAGAGGTCAAAACTTTCCATAGCAATGAAGCAACTGTTTTGGATTTCAAGGAATTTAATTATGATAATTGTTCTTTGATAGATTGTATTTCCTTGTTGCAATCCGTGTTAAATTCTCCTCATGCTTATGATCAAAATAAAGCTTTTACTAAACATATCGTTGATGCTTTAATGCAATCCTATGAAGAAAAGCTCGAATTAGAAGTTTCTATCCCTAGGAAACTTTATGATGAGTGGGAACCTACTATTAAAATTAAAATTAAAGATCATGAATTCTATGCTTTGTGTGATTTGGGTGCTAGTGTTTCCACGATTCCAAAGACTTTGTGTGATGTGTTAGGTTTCGGTGAATTTGATGATTGTTCTTTAAATTTGCATCTTGCGGATTCCACCATTAAGAAACCTATGGGAAGGATTAATGATGTTCTTAGTGTTGCAAATAGGGATTATGTGCCAATAGATTTCATTGTTCTTGATATAGACTGCAATCCTACATGTCCTATTATTCTTGGTAGACCTTTCCTTAGAACGATTGGAGCAATTATTGATATGAAAGAAGGAAATATTAGATTCTAATTTCCATTAAGGAAAGGCATGGAACACTTTCCTAGGAAGAAAATTAAATTACCTTACGAATCTATTATGAGAGCCACTTATGGATTGCATACGAAGGATGGCAGTACCTAGATATATTCTTGTTTTTATGCCTAGCTAGGGGCGTTAAACGATAGCGCTTGTTGGGAGGCAACCCAACTTTATTTTTTGTTTCTTGCTTTTTGTTCCTTTTTAGTAATAAATAATTCATCTAGCCTCTGTTTGGATGTCTTTTTATGTTTTAATTAGTGTTTGTGCCAAGTAGAACCAATAGGATCTTCTTGGGTGATAGTTGTTTGATCTTGCTGAAAAAGACTGAAACTTTGCGCTCACGAAAATAATTGTTAGAATTCACCAGAACATGATAAATTGCTAATTCTTTTGCAGTAGATCTATATACAAATTATCCAGGTTGTAATAGCTTTTCAGAATTTTTGGAGTTCCAGAAGTATTCGAACAAATCAGATTGCTACAGACTGTTCTGTTTTTGACAGATTCTGTTTTTCGTGTGTTGTTTGCTTATTTTGATGAATCTATGGCTAGTATCAGGGGGTATGAACCATACAGAAGTTGGAATACAGTAGGTTTAACACCAATATAAATAAAGAATGAGTTCATTACAGTAGGGTGTGGTTTGTTTTCTTATACTAACGGAGCTTATGAGATTTTCTGTTGAGTTTTGTGTTGTGAAGTTTTCAAGTTTTTGGGTAAAGATTTGATGGATTTTGGAATAAGGAGTGGCAAGAGCCTAAGCTTGGGGATTCCCAAGGCACCCCAAGGTAAAATTCAAGGACAACCAAAATCCTAAGCTTGGGGATGCCCCGGAAGGCATCCGCTCTTTCGTCTTCGTCTATCGGTAACTTTACCTGAGGCTATATTTTTATTCACCACATGATATGTGTTTTGCTTGGAGCGTCTTGTATGATTTGAGTCTTTGCTTGTCAGTTTACCACAATCATCCTTGATGTACACACCTTTTGGAGAGACACACATGAATCGGAATTTATTAAAATACTCTATGTGCTTCACTTGTATCTTTTGAGCTAGATAATTTTTGCTCTAGTGCTTCACTTATATCTTTTAGAGCACGGTGGTGGTTTTATTTTATAGAAATTATTGATCTCTCATGCTTCACTTATATTATTTTGAGAGTCCTTTAGAACAGCATGGTAATTTTCTTTGGCTATAAAATTAGTCCTAATATGATAGGCATCCAAGATGGGTATAAAAAAAACTTTCATATAGAGTGCATGGAATACTATGAGAAGTTTGATACTTGATGATTGTTTTGAGATATGAAGATGGTAATATTAGAGTTGGGCTAGTTGAGTAATTTTGAATTGGAGAAATACTTGTGTTGAAGTTTGGAAGTCCCGTAGCATGCACGTATGGTAACCGTTGTGTAACAAATTTGAAACATGAGGTGTTCTTTGATTGTCATCCTTATGAGTGGCGGTCGGGGCGAGCGATGGTCTTTTCCTACCAATCTATCCCCCTAGGAGCATGCGCGTAGTGCTTGGTTTTTGATGACTTGTAGATTTTTGCAATAAGTATGTGAGTTCTTTATGACTAATGTTGAGTCCATGGATTATACGCACTCTCACGTTTCCATCACTGCTAGCCTCTTCGGTACCGTGCATTGCCCTTTCTCACCTTGAGAGTTGGTGCAAACTTCGCCGGTGCATCCAACCCCCGTGATATGATACGCTCTATCACACATAAACCTCCTTATATCTTCCTCAAAACAGCCACCATACCTACCTATTATGGCATTTCCATAGTCATTCCGAGATATATTGCCATGCAACTTTCCACCGTTCCATTTATTATGACACGCTTCATCATTGTCATATTGCCTTGCATGATCATGTAGTTGACATCATATTTGTGGCAAAGCCACCATGCATAATTTTATACATGTCACTCTTGATTCATTGCCCATCCCGGTACACCACCGGAGGCATTCATATAGAGTCATACTTTGTTCTAGTATCGAGTTGTAATCTTTGAGTTGTAAATAAATAGAAGTTTCATGACCATCATTAATAGAGCATTGTCCCAAGAAAAAAAGAGAAAGTACAAATAAAAAAGGACAAATAAAAAAAGAGAAAGGCCCAAAAAAATATAAATAAATAAAAGAAGGGACAATGCTACTATCCTTTTTTTCCACACTTGTGCATCAAAGTAGCACCATGATCTTTATGATAGAGAGTCTCTTATTTTGTCACTTTCATATACTACTGGGAATTTTTCATTATAGAACTTGGCTTGTATATTCCAAAAATGGGCTTCCTCAAATGCCCTAGGTCTTCGTGAGCAAGCAAGTTGGATGCACACCCACTTAGTTTCTTTTGTTGAGCTTTCATACATTTATAGCTCTAGTGCATCCGTTGCATGGCAATCCCTACCCCTCGCGTTGACATCAATTGATGGGCATCTCCATAGCCCGTTGATTAGCCGCGTCAATGTGAGACTTTCTCCTTTTTTGTCTTCTCCACACAACCCCCATCATTATATTCTATTCCACCCAAAGTGCTATGTCCATGGCTCACGCTCATGTATTGCGTGAAAGTTGAAAAGGTTTGAGATTACTAAAGTATGAAACAATTGCTTGGCTTGTCATCGGGGTTGTGCATGATGAGAGCATTTTTGTGTGACAAAAATGAAGCATAGCCAAACCATATGATTTTGTAGGGATAAGCTTTCTTTGGCCATGTTATTTTGAGAAGACATAATTGCTTAGTTAGTATGCTTGAAGTATTATTATATTTATGTCAATATTAAACTTTTGTCTTGAATCTTTCGGATCTGAACATTCATGCCACAATAAAGAAAATTACATTGAAAATTATGTTAGGTAGCATTCCACACCAAAAATTCTGTTTTTATCATTTACCTACTCGAGGACGAGCAAGAATTAAGCTTGGGGATGCTTGTTGCGTCTCCAACGTATCTATAATTTTTTATTGTTCCATGCTATTATATTATTTGTTTTGGATGTTTAATGGGCTTTATTGTGCACTTTTATATTATTTTTGGGACTAACCTATTAACCGAGGGCCCAGTGCAAATTGCTCTTTTTTTGCCTATTTCAGTGTTTCGCAGAAAAGGAATATCAAACGGAATGAAACCTTCACGAGGATCGTTTTTGGAACAAATGCAATCCAGGAGACTTGGAGTGGACGTCAAGGAAGCAACGAGGCGGCCACGAGGCAGGGAGGCGCGCCCAGGGGGTAGGCGCGCCCCCCACCCTCGTGGGCCCCTCGTAGCTCCACCGACCTACTTCTTTCGCCTATATATACTCTTATACCCTGAAACCCTCAGGGGGAGCCACGAAACACCTTTTCCACCGCCGCAACCTTCTGTACCCGTGAGATCCCATCTTGGGGCCTTTTCCGACGCTCCGCTGGAGGGGGATTCGATCACGGAGGGCTTCTAGATCAACACCATAGCCTCTCCGATGATGTGTGAGTAGTTTACCATAGACCTTCGGGTCCATAGTTATTAGCTAGATGGCTTCTTCTCTCTTCTTGAATCTCAATACAAAGTTCTCCTCGATCTTCTTGGAGATCTATTCGATGTAATTCTTTTTGCGGTGTGTTTGTCGAGATCCGATAAATTGTGGGTTTATGATCCAGATTATCTATGAACAATATTTGATTCTTCTCTGAATTCTTATATGCATGATTTAAATATCTTTGCAAGTCTCTTCGAATTATCAGTTTGGTTTGGCCTACTAGATTGATCTTTCTTGCAATGGGAGAAGTGCTTAGCTTTGGGTTCAATCTTGCGGTGTCCTTTCCCTGCGACAGCAGGGGCAGCAAGGCACGTATTGTATTGTTGCCATCGAGGATAAAAATATGGGGTTTATATCATATTGCTTGACTTTATCCCTCTACATCTTGTCTAATGCGTTACTCTGTTCTTATGAACTTAATACTCTAGATGCATGCTGGATAGCGGTCGATGTGTGGAGCAATAGTAGTAGATGCAGAATTGTTTCGGTCTACTTGTCACGGACATGATGCCTATATACATGATCATGCTTAGATATTCTCATAACTATGCGCTTTTCTATCAATTGCTCGACAGTAATTTGTTCACCCACCGTAATATATGCTATCTTGAGAGAAGCCACTAGTGAAACCTATGGCCCCGGGTCTATTTTACATCATATTATTTTCCTATCAATTTGCTATTTCTGACACCGTTTATTTTGCAATCTTTACTTTCCAATCTATATAACAAAAATACCACAAATATTTATCTTATAATCTTTATCAGATCTCACTTTTGCAAGTGGCCATGAAGGGATTGACAATCCCTTTATCGTGTTGGTTGCAAGGTTCTACATTGTTTGTGCAGGTACTAGGGACTTGCGTGTAGTCTCCTACTGGATTGATACCTTGGTTCTCAAAAGCTGAGGGAAATACTTACGCTACTTTGCTGCATCACCCTTTCCTCTTCAAGGGAAAACCAACGCAAGCTCAAGAGGTAGCAGAGTAGTGGTTGTGCATCCAAAATCCTTGAACCAAGTTTCTTCAATGAGTGTTTATCATATCTACCTATGTGCGGTATTTACCTGCCGTTCCAAGTAAATATGCATGTGCCAAACTCTAAACCTTCAAATAAGAATCTGTTTTGTATGCCCGGATCGCTCTTGTAGCGACTAGGGGCTGTCAGTATCTTCCATGATAGGTGGGTTATTCTCACGATGAGTGTTTATTCACTTGTCATTCACGAGAGAGTGGCTGGTATTTGGGATGCCCAGTCCTATGATCAAAAGATCAAAAACAAAATCACAAATAATTTAAAAAAAACTCCCCCAGAACTGTTATTTGTATGGATGGTACCCGTTGTTTCAGACCAGCAGTGGAGTGTGATTGTTGGTGGAGGGGGGGGGGGGTAAAAACGTTACCTTTCTGTTTGGGAACTGCCTATAATGTGTCTAGTATGAAAGATATTGGAAACTCTCAATCGTTATGTTGACAATGAAAGCGTACCTCTCAAAATTATTTTCACCTCTATTTCAAAAGCTTCGAGCTCTGGCACCTCTGCAAATCCCTGCTTCCCTTTGCGAAGGGCCTATCTTTTAATTTTATGCAAGAGTCAGTAGTATTCCTTCTCATTCCAACCTACTCTTTAGTTGGCAAGCATCATGTGATGGGGAAAGATCTAAGCATATATGGCCATTCAAATATATTTGATCATGAATTATTATTGCTGACAATTATCTATATGATAAATAAGTTGGTAGGCAAAACTTTAAGTCCCTATCTTTCTCTGTGTTCGATGGATGCTATTTGTTATAAAAATATGCTTTGAGTGGTAGCAATCATGGAAGACTATATGATAGTTGAGTATGTGGAATTTGCTAAATCAAGCTCTTACATAGACCCTTCCTGAAAATAAGATGAATTGCAATTGTTTGATGACTGAGAACATAGTTTGTTAGTTTTCAAGAAAGTTTACGGTCTATGCTTTAACATGTTAATAGCTTGTTACTTGATCATGAGAAGTTTTATGAGATGAGCTACTGTTATGATATATAATGAATCTAGAAAAAGTGATTGAAATTATCATTGATCAAACTTGTGCACTTGCTAGCATTCCACATCAAAAATTCTGTTTTTATCATTTACCTACTCGAGGACGAGCAGGAATTAAGCTTGGGGATGCTTGATACGTCTCCAACGTATCTATAATTTTTTATTGTTCCATGCTATTATATTATCCATCTTGGAAGGTTTATATGCATTTATATGCTATTTTATATTGTTTTTGGGACTAACTTATTAACCTAGAGCCCAGTGCCAGTTTCTGTTTTTCCTTGTTTTTGAGTTTTATAGAAAAGGAATACCAAACAGAGTCCAAACGAGCTGAAACTTAACGGTGATTTTTTATGGGCCAGAAGAAGCCTCCAAAGCAAAAGAGTTGGGCTAGAGGAGCCACAGGGCATCCACAAGGGTGGAGGGCGTGCCCCCTACCTTGTCGTCGCCTCGTGGACCCCCTGACTTGTTCCCGACGCCAAAAATTCCTATAAATATAGAAACCCCCAGAAATAAATGTAGATCTGGAGTTCCGCTGCCGCAAGCCTCTGTAGCCACGAAAAACCAATCGGGAGCCCGTTCCGGCACCCTGCCGGAGGGGGAATCCATCACCGGTGGCCATCTTCATCATCCCGGCTCTCTCCATAACGAGGAGGGAGTAGTTCACCTTCGGGGTTGAGGGTATGTACTAGTAGCTATGTGTTTGATCTCTCTCTCTCTCGTGTTCTTGATTTGGCACGATCTTGATGTCCGGCAAGCTTTGTTATTATAGTTGGATCTTATGGTGTTCTCCCCCTCTATCTTCTTGTGATGAATTGAGTCTTGCTCTTTGAGGTTTTGTTATGTTGGATTGAGTATTGGATTTGAGAACACTTGATGTATGTCTTGCGATGTGATATTTGTGGTGACAATGGGATGTTCTATTGATTCACTTGATGTATGTTTTGGCACTCAACTCGCGGTCCTGAGGTGACATTGGGGTAATCTATGCATAGGGGTTGATGCACGTTTTCGTCCTACATTCTCCGATAGAAACTTTGGAGTGATTCTTTGTTTCACATCGAGGGATTGTTATATGACTCAATTATGTTATCATTGTTGAGAGAACTTGCACTAGTGAAAGTATGAACCGTAGGCCTTATTTCCAAGCATTGCAATACCGTTCTTGCTCACTTTTATTATTAGTTACTTTCTGTTTTTATATTTTCAGATTACAAAAACCTATATCTACTATCCATATTACACTTGTATCACCATCTCTGCGCTGAACTAGTGCACCTGTACAATTTACCATTGTATTGGGTGTGTTGGGGACACAAGAGACTCTTTGTTATTTGGTTACAGGGTTGTTTGAGAGAGACCATCTTCATCCTATGCCTCCCATGGATTGATAAACCTTAGGTCATCCACTTGAGGGAAATTTGCCACTGTCCTACAAAACTCTGCACTTGGAGGCCCAACAACGTCTACCAGGATAAAGTTGCACAGTAGACATCAACGGGCAGCCATCACAAGGGGTTGTCCTAGAGCCGTGCGCGCATTACACATGGAGGAGGGCACAATTTGGGCATTCCGCTTCACCTTCTCCAGCAACCAGAATGTCTTTCGCCTCTCTCTTTACAGTCTTTAGTACAACTGTGGTTCATCATTCTTTACTTGGTGCTTCTGTAGTTCTTCATTATATGTACATGTGCATCAAATTATGCATTCGTGGTTGAACCTATATTTGTAATAACCATCGTTGGATATGAAATATGTGATTCCCTACTTTCAAATTCAAAACATGTGATTTTTAAATTAGGGATTACACTGCACACACAATTTGTGAAAGCGAAACGTCTACGATAGACGTGGAGACCAGACACGTTTCTAGAATCCACAACATGCGAAAGCAAAACGTCTGCAATAGACGTGGAGACCAGACATGTTTCTATAATCCACTATGTGTGCGATCAATCTCCACTGCACACACGATCAGTCAAGAAAAAACATGTGTGATTAACAACAGCATCGCACACAGTTCTTTCTTATTAAATGTTTGCGATAGTCACCTTATCACACATGCTTTGAAATTATGGACTGTTTGTGATGTTGTGCACATCGCAAACGTTTGGTCATAGAAGAATGCGTGCGATATGTACTTCTTGGATTAACTGTGTGGGATGTACATACTAACGGAAACGTATTCCTTGGATTGACTGTGTGGAATGTAGATACGAACGGAAACATTTAGTGGAGACTGACTGAGTGGGATGTACTTATGACCGGAAACGATTTCGGCTGTATAATTCTATTTTTTAGCACTGCTGTACGTATAACCGTATTTGAGCGCTCGCCGGTCGCACACGACCTCATTTTGCCGGGCGTGTGTGCCAGGAGGGCATATCCCCGATGGTTTCTGGGTCATGTGGGAAGGACCCCCCCTATCGCAGTCACTCACTTGGCGACGGTTCCGAACGCTGTCGCAGAAAGGGGTTAAAAACCATTTGTATAGCACCTCGCTGTACTAGTGGGCCATCAAGAACCCGGACAGCCCAGTGACCTGCAGGCCCTCCTACAAAAAGAAGGGGAGAGCATGCGTAAGTATCTTCAAAGATTCAGTCGAGTACACCGCACCATTCCCAAGATACATCCGACAACTGTGATTGTCGCATTCCACACGAATGTGCGTAATCATAGGATGCGTGCCAAGATGAATGTTCGGCTACCGAAGACCGTCAATGAACTTTATACATTGGCTGACAAGTGTGCTCGTGCTGAGGAGGGGAGAAGACTTCCAGCGGAGGAGGTTGGTGTCCAAGTCGATTCAGAGGATGACGATGACGCCACCGCCCCAAGAGGAACATAAGGCGTAACAAGAAGCGCAAAGGGAAGGCAGTGATTGCCGTTGAGAGCTCTGGTGATCTTAGCGCCGGCAAGAAGGCGAAGATCGAGGTACCCGGCAAGGAAGCTGCTACATGCGCTGATTGCCGGGCGGCTGCGGCAGCTGATAAAACTGGCAAATCCTACGGGCCATACTGCAAGATTAATTGCACCAAAGGCCATGATATCCAAGAATGCAGACGAGTCGAGTAGCTTGTTGAGAAACAGAAGGCTGAATATGAAAAGCGATAAGGAGAGAGGCCGAGATGGTGCTGGCAGGAAAGGCCATGGCAGTCGTGGAGGGCCTCGCGGCAAGACCAATCAGCAGAAAGAGAAGCCAGCCAGGGGCCATGAGAAAAAGGAAGGTGAAGATGACAGTGAAGAAGAAGATGATGATGAGTCTGGTGAACAGGAATTTTAGAAGGCTACCGAGGCGATGTGCATTGATGGGGGCGCATATTTTCACTCCTCTCACCGCCAACTTAAACAGTGGGTGTGTGAGGCAATGTGCAAACGCCCGGTGTCGGTGTCAAAACCGGCAGATCTCGGGTAGGGGGTCCCGAACTGTGCGTCCAAGGTCGATGGTAACAGGAGACGGGGGAACAATGTTTACCCAGGTTCGGGCCCTCTCTATGGAGGTAATACCCTACTTCCTACTTGATTGATCTTGATGAATATGAGTATTACAAGGGTTGATTTACCACGAGATCGTAATGGCTAAAACCCTAGAAGTATAGCCTGTATGACTGTGTCTATTTCCGGACTAAGCCCTCTGGTTTATATAGACACCGGAGGGGACTAGGGTTGTACAAAGTCGGTTACAGAGAAAGGAATCTTCATATTTGGTCGCCAAGCTTGCCTTCCACGCTAAGGAGAGCCCTATCCGAACACGAGAGAGAGTCTTCGGTCTTGTATCTTCACAGCCCATTAGTCCGGCCCATGTCCAACAGGCCGGACGCCTGAGGACCCCTTAGTCCAGGACTCCCTCAGTAGCCCCTGAACCAGGCTTCAATGACGAGGTGTCCGGCGCGCAGATTGTCTTCGGCATTGCAAGGCGGGTTCCCCTTTCCGAATACTCCAATATAGTCTTGGGACGAACGTGTCCGGATCTGCAACACAAGTACCACAACCGTAGAGAGTATAATATTTCACGAGTCCCACCCGCTGACAACATTTTGCAAGATGACATCACGTCTGCTCGGTCATTATTTTGAACCGTTTTTGTCTGCCGTTCCGCGTTTCGAGATGCAGTTTCCATTGGCACGTCTTGTCAAAGCAGAGATCGTGTCCCCTTATTGCGGGATTCTCATCAATACAGGCGTGGGTAATCCAACCATGCCATTTGCACAACCCTTGGGAATAGGCGAGTTTTAAGGCGAGTGGGGAGGCGTTCGATATTCACTGCCTTTATAAGGGGATAAGGATCCCCCTTCTTCACCCACGCCTTCTTTCTTCCTCTACCCTTCCATTCTCGAGCTCTAGCGCCCAAGTTCTCGTCTCTTCCACCCCGAGCAAGCTCTCAACCATGTCCGGCTCTAGAGGGCAAGACAAGTGGATGGCCTCCTCTGTCAAGGAGAAGGACATCGCCGAGCTTCGGGAGGCCGGGTATCTGGCGAAGGAGATCGCTCACCAGCTTCCGGCCAAGGGACAAGTCGTCCCTACACCGAAACCCAACGATAGGGTGGTGTTCCTCCCTCATTTCATCCGCGGGCTAGGGTTTCCATTCCACCCTTTCATCTGCGGACTTATGTTCTGTTATCGGCTGGATTTCCATGACCTAGCCCCGAACTCTTTCCTCAATATCTCGGCATTCATTGTCGTGTGTGAGGCTTTCCTCCGCATCCGGCCCCACTTCGGACTGTGGCTCAAGATCTTAAACGTGAAGCCGAAGGTGGTGGACGACCAACACGCCCGAGTGCGAAGGAGCCATGGTGAGCAAGATGCCCAACGTCACATGGCCAAAAGGCACGTTTGTGGACTGTCAAGGAGTGGCAGAAGTTGTTGTTCTATATCACAGAACCCCGCGACGCCACCTGGGCCGCGGCTTCCGAATTCAAGTCCGGAGCTCCAATGCGGCTGACCTCCTGGATGGAGAAGGGCCCAAATTGGTCTTCGTCGGATGAGCTGATGGCGCTGCAAACGCGCATCCAAAGCATGGTGGACAGAAACATCAAGCTCGTCGACGTGATCCAGGTTATGCTAGTTCGCCAGATCCTCCCCTGCCAAAGCCGAACCTCCCCTTTATGGGAATTCGACCCGGAGAAGCACCAGACCTTGGTGAGGCTCTTCGGAACCACTCACGAAGATGCCTGGAAGCTGCTCTTCAAGGGCGACGAGAAGCCGCCGGCCATAGACTCGGACCGTGGCCACGATCTTGCCCACCCCGCCAATGCAGTAAGTCCTTCACCTCTCAAGGCGTACCCTTTGCTTGCTTGTCCAAGGAGGGTAACTAAACTTTGCTAATTTATCCTTTCAGGAATGGACGGAGAAAGCGAAGCGGATTCAATGTTCGGCTCCGCTGCCCGAAGAACCAGTCATCCCGCTCCTGGCGAAGATGCTGGTCCCGACGCCCTATCAACCGCCGGAGAAGAAGGCCAAGGGGGGCCGGGGTGGCCCCCACCGCAAGGGCGCTTCGGACGTGATGTCTGAAGACAAGACTCACTCCTCTGCCGCCGAAGATGACAATGAGGAGGAGGAGGAAAGCAACCCTCCCCCTGATGGGGGAGGAAGAAGAGGGCGGCCTCCACAAATCTAGAGGCGGAGGCGCCCAAGAAGGGGAAAGGCTCCCTTGCGGATAACACCGCGTGGGACGTCGATAGCAGTCCGGAGCGACGCCCCCGGAACAAGCCCCTGGCCGCATCGTAAGTACTGACAAACTCGTATTCGTCCGTGTATCCGGCCTCTCCTCTTCATTGTATTAACATGGTTAATTGTGCTATTGCAGTCCGGCCCACGACAGCTCCCAGCGATCCTCATCAAGAGGTTCATTGGATTCCAAGGAGATGGCCAGTGAGTCACCGCCGGCCGCTTACTCTCCCACGGCCAAGGGCGACGCCGAAGTGCTGTCGCGAAGGACTTTCCAAGGCCAGGGAGAGTCTCAGGAGGTCGTCAGGGTTGTGCCAGAGGGCGAAACCTCGGCCGCCGAACACATGGGGGAGCAGTCCCTCATGGAGACTGGCGATGGGTGTAACACCCACGATGCAGCTATATCTCCCACGTGTCGAGGCACGACTTAGAGGCATAGCCGCATGGTGGTTTTGTCGCAAGAAGGGTCATCTTCACACAATCCCATGTAATGAACAAGAATGGGATAAAGAGTTGGCTTACAATCGCCACTTCACACAATACTTAAATAAATTATACATCATTCAAAGTACACACATAGACCGACTACGGTCAAAAACCAAATGAAAAAGGAAGAAAACCCCAATTGCTAGATCCCCGATCGTCCCAACTGGGCTCCACTACTGATCATTAGGAAACAAAACATAGTAACGACCAAGGTCCTCATCGAACTCCCACTTGAGTTTGGTAGCATCACCTGGACTGGTATCATCGGCACCTGCAACTGTTTTGGTAGTATCTGTGAGTCACGAGGACTCAGCAATCTCAAAACCCGCAAGATCAAGACTATTTAAGCTTATGGGTAGGATGGGGTAATGAGGTGGAGTTGCAGCAAGCACTAAGCAAATATGGTGTCTAACATACGCAAATAAGAGCGAGAAGAGAAGCAATGCAATGGTCGTGAAGCTAGAAGTGATCAAGAAGTGATCCTGAAACTACTTACGTTCATACATAACCCAAACCGTGTTCACTTCCCGGACTCCACCGAAAAGAGACCATCATGGCTACGCACGCGGTTGATGCATTTTAATTAAGTCATGTGTCAAGTTCTCTACAACTGGACATTAACAAATTCCATTCTGGCACATAACCGCGAGCACGGCTTTCGAAAGTTTATACCCTGCAGGGGTGTCCCAGCTTAGCCCATCACAAGCTCTCGATCAACGAAGGATATTACTTCTCCCGAAAAGACCCGATCAGTCTCGGAATCCCGGTTACAAGACATTTCGACAATGGTAAAACAAGACCAGCAAGACTGCCCGATGTGCCGACAAATCCCGATAGGAGTCACACGTATCTCGTTCTCAGGGCACACCAGATGGGCAAGACGTCGGGTTGGCATAGACCCTGATTGCCCAGGGGGCACCGGACATTGCCCAGGTTGGACCAACACTCAATGGAGCACTGGCCCGGGGGGGTAATAAAGATGACCCTCGGGCTCCGGAAACCCAAGGGAAAATGGCTTAGGTGAGGCAAATGTAAAACCAAGGTTGGGTCTTGCTGGAGGAGTTTTATTCAAAGCGAATTGTCAAGGGGGTCCCATAACCCCAACCGCGTAAGGAACGCAAAATGAAGGAACATAACACCGGTATGAAGGAAACTAGGGCGGCAAGAGTGGAACAAAACACCAGGCATAAGACCGAGCCTTCCACCCTTTACCAAGTATATAGATGCATTAATTAAAACAAGATATATTATGATATCCCAACATATCCATGTTCCAACATGGAACCAACTTCAACTTCACCTGCAACTAGCAACGCTATAAGAGGGGCTGAGCAAAAGCGGTAATTTAGCCAAACAACGGTTTGCTAGGAAGGATGGTTAGAGGCTTGACATGGCAATATGGGAGGCATGATAAACAAGTGGTAGGTGGCGCAACATAGCGATAGAGCGAACAACTAGCAAAGCAAAGATAGAAGTGATATTGAGGGTAGTGGTCATCTTGCCTGAAATCCTGCTAGGAAGAAGATCGAATCCAAGGAGAAGACAATCAGACGTAGTCGAAAGAATCCTCACAATTCCGGAATGAAACCGAAGCTAACGAGAGAAGTAAACCGGAAAGAAACAAACAACATGGTAAACAACCATCACATAAACATGGCATGATGCGCAACCAAGTATGATGCATGTCCAGTTTAATGAGTCATGGCATGGCAAAGTGCAACAAACAATACTACAAATTAAGTGGAGCTCAATATGCAACGAGTTGCATATTGACGAAACACCACATTTATTTATTTAGTTCGCTCCCGTTTATATACCCAACAATATTAAATGTTGTTCACATGGCAAGAGGTGAAGCATAAGTAAACTAACTATTTAAGCAAGTTTAAATGAGGCCGGAAATAACAAACAACAATTCCGGAAAATCCCCGTATGCATATTAAGAATTTGGTACTGTTCTGCCCTAAACCATATTTTAATGTTGTTAAACGATAAAATAAAGTGCACCATGTTAAACTAGACATTTTTCCACCCACATATAAAGTTTATTTAAAATGGAGCTACGGTTATTTAGTTATGAAATAAATCATTTTAACATGGCATTTGAGCAAATTTAATCAAACAGCATTTTAAACATTTTTTACATGGATGAAAGCAGGATATTATGAGACTAGATTTAATTCTAATCATTTTACATATATAAATTATTAATGCATGAACATGAGGGTTTTTCTGCAAAACTGGTAAATCCTGGATAAATGCTAAATTCGTAGAAGGGGGAAAACGTGCACTGGGCTGAAATTGGCTGGCCCAACATGCACAGGAGAGGGGTTGGGCGCTGCTCACCATGGGCCAAGCCCAGGTCGGTGGAGATGCGGGCAGGGAAGCAGCTTGGGGCAGGCAGATCCAGCTGGGCCGAGGCGAGGGCCGGCCCAGGCGTGTGCGGTCGTGGAACATGGCGCGGTCAACGCACTCGTTGACTCCTCCAGGAGATCGAGCGAGGAAGGGAAAGCAGGGCGCGTTCCTCTGCCCGACAGAAAGCGGAGCAGCGGCGGCGTAGAACTTGCGGGTCAGCGAGGCAGGGTCAATCAACGCGAGCGAGGCGCTCGATCTGGAGCAGGGGAAGCAGAGGCCGGTGACACCGTGGACTTGCGGCGGTGCGGAGCTCCAGCGAGGTCGTGGGGGGTGCGGGACTTGGACGCGGGACTCCGGTGATGCGAGAAAGGCGAGGGAGGCCGGAGCTTGCCAAATACGACAGCGGGGGCGATGAACGGGCGGCGACCAAGACGGTTCCCTGCGAGAGAGAGATGTGTGAGATCGAGAGGAACAGGGGAGCACTGGAAAGGGGAAGAAGAAGGGGGCAGCGGCGCTCATCTCAGATGAAGCTCGCCAGTGGCTCGTCGGACAGACGAGGGTGGCGGGGTTTGGCGCTGGTGTCGGAGACGAGCGGGACGAGGGCCTCGGGCTAGGAGGAGCATGACACAGGGGCTCGGGTGCTCGGCGGCGAGGAAGCGGGACGACGAAGGCGCAGCAGCGACGGAACTTGCGGAGGCGGCAAAGACGAGCGGATCCGGGCGCGTGGCGGCATTCTCCGGCAAGCTGAAGGAGGCGACGCACATCTTCTGTTCAAAAGACAGAGAGCTTCAGATTGAGAGAGAGAAACAACGGGAGGAGGAGAACGAAGGGAGAGAGAGGGTCGAGGCCGGTCCTGGTTGACGGGGAAGACAGGGCGCGGTCCAGGTGGCTGGGTGCGCCGGCGGCGACGGCACCATGGAGTGGGAGCAAATGGGAGGAGCTCGGGCAGGTGGTTGAATGGGGAATCGGCAGTGGATCGATGGATTGGATCGACCAGGTGGAGAGGTGGTTGGCTCGGGATGGATCCCGAGGAAGATGATGGCGGCGGTGGAGTGGGAAGGATGGGACACACTGCCTAGATCCTAGGGTTGGACCTATATATAGCATGTGGGTTTTGGTTAGGGGCCAAACTAGACCGTCCGATCGTAATCGGGCGGTCGAGAATAAATAGGTTACAAAGTCCAAATGAGAAAACGAAGATGTTTTAGGGATGTTTGGGGATGATCTGGACCCATCGGTCACGATTGCCCAGGTCGGGTCTGGGAAAATTTCGGACACGGCGAGGGGTCGATGCACTGTGCAGAGAGGTATTATGCGGCTAGACAAGAGAGACTCGAAAAACCCAGTTGGTCTTGGAACGGTCAACGAAGGCAAGGGGGGACGCGGCACTACGAGCGGATGCAAGCTTTATGAAAACATGATGATGCAATGCACATGATGCCATGATGAATGCAACAACCAAATAAAACACACAACGATCATGAAGAACATGGAAGGCGTCTGAAGCGTCGGTCTCGGGGCGTTACAACACTCCTCCACTTACAAGAGATATCATCCCGAGATCTAAGGATGGCACCGGAGAGAAACGAAAGAGGAAGAGGTAAACGAACTTGCTTCTTTGAAAAACGAGTGAAACCACGAACCTTGAGAGGTTAAACAATTTCAAGGAAAGGATACAACAAAGATGAACGAAGTTGAAAACACTACGTTAGAAAAGAGGAACAAGGAACATTACAAGAACCTTGTAGGTTGAAAGACATGAAACAAGAGCTTAGGAGACAAGATAGATTTTTAAGCCACTCTGGTTAAAATAAGATAGGGAAGGAATAAGAATGATATAATTTGGGCAGCACTCCGACTGTAAATGGAAGGAATTGAACATGATCTTGACAAGATGAGAGGATACTTGATGAAAGATGAGAGGATACTTGATGAAATCGACAACACACTGCCTCTGGAACTATTGAAAAAATGGCACAAGGGGTAAGAAAAATTTCAGACAGCACTCCGATTGAGCACGGAATGAATAGAACAATAACTTGATAAGATGAGAGAACTTGAATGAAAACACGACACTCCGGCTAAACGAATAAGCAAGGAAAATTACATGATCTTGACAAAACAATATGATGGGTCGAAGAGAGCAACATCCCAATGTCTCCGGAAGAAATGAAAGAATGGAATGGAATGAACGGAGGGAAAACAAGATCTTGAAAGAGCACGCTTACAGAAAAGCTAGAATGGAGTTGTTGGATTATCAACAACGAAAGGATAAGCTTGTTGTGGCCTTAAGGAGACATCGCAAAATTATGAGGTGACAACCGGCCACTAACAAAATCAATTGCTTGCTTGAGAGCAACGAAGAGATGAAAACTTCTTCCACCAAGATGATAAAGAGATAACTTGGATCATTGATAAGCACCACAAATATCAACATTCCATAGGGAAGGCTTTAGGTGAAACATGACACAAGATAACTCCAATGCAGAGATTGGTGGATTTAAAATATCTCATTCTTGACAACATGTGAATCATGAAACACGAACTCAAATTGTCAAGAATGACATAACATCACCTCAAATGATAAGGTAGAACGAATTGTACTTCAGAATGCAAGATGAAGAATGCTTGGACTCCACAAAACAAAACATGTATTGAACACGATGTTTATTTTAGAGTATAGCTTGGCGGATCTTAACTCCGAGAGAAATCTTGAAGAACAATTGAAGAGTGAAAGGAAACCTTGATGAACCACCATGTTGAGCCTTCGTGAGAACTCCGTAATAAAAGGATGATAAAAAGAAAGACAAGTTGAGAACACAAGGTGAAGCCTTGCAATGATTTAGATGGAGCTTCGCGGTGATATAACCGAGAAAACTTGGAACTCCGTAAAAAGGAAAAGATGAAGGATCTCGAACCGAGAATGTAAAATGATGAACAACTCTGGAAAGAAGAAATTAATCACTTGGATGAAACAAGAATAAGAATTATGTTATGCGCATCCTTTACCAATTTAAATTGATGACAAGCAACGGATTTGGCATACTACTTATTCTCGTAGAAAGGATTAAGATAGATATAGCACAAGCTTGAGAAGGTCTTCAACGAACCACCGGTAGGATTGAAACAACGATTAAATTGATATGATATCAAAAGAGAATCTTAAACGAACCACCGTAAGAACTGAAAATGAAAGTAGCAAAGGCACAATTTACCGGGAAGAATTGGAAAACGAATTGAGATACTTGAGAGATTTTAGATACAAGTGAACGAATAGATCACGAGCTGATTAGAGAATACTTGAATGATGCACCGGTAAGATTTCGAGAGCGAGAGCTGAAAACTGAGAATGAATAAACCCGAAATGATGGCCTTCGTAGGAATAAAATGGAAAGAACTTACGAAATGCTTTGGGTGGTAAGAAAAGAATTGTCACAATCAAAAACAATTATGAGGATGGCATGAAGCTAGAACCCTGAATCTTCAAAAGAACGAACAAGATTTAGAGGAAAAACTCTTCTTCAGACTTCAAAAGCTGAGAATGACGATGAGAAACACCACCATGAATTGTTGAGGCACTCCGGAATGAAGAATAGAAAGGTTGCACCAATGATGAAAAGAATTTGAAAGCGATCTCGGAGAAGGCATCTGACTGATGAAAATTCATTCTTACGTCAAACTTTGAAAAGAATTTGGGAATAGCTCCGAGAAAATTAGCAGAGTCAGGTAAGATCCTAGAAAAAGACCTCTGGGTTAGGGCCCACTCAAAAGATACACCGTTGAACGATTTAAAAGAGAGATTGTGCCGGTTGAACTAAATGGCTCAAAAGAGATAACAACCTCGAGATAGCTTGAATGGATTAGGAATGAAAACACGAATCTCCTGAGATATCTTCAGTACTCCAGAACAAATGAATGGCGAAAAGTGGATGATTAAGAGGTGCACCAACATGAGAAAACATTCGAAACAAGGAAGGGATATGATCAACACCGAAAGCTTGCATTGAAACCACCGGGGAAGATAAGAGAACAAAGAATGATAACCTTGAAGCTTCCTTTAGCATCTTCATGAGAATCACCGGATAAGAACATTGCAGCAAAATAATGAAGAGACTTCACAGCAATAAAATGGATGCTTGATTAAGATATATGAGTCCTTGAATAAAAGGGTGGGAGCGCGGGAAAAACAAAGGCAACTTGGGGCAGACGGAATAACCACCGTTGAGAAAACTTAGGATTGATCTTGCGGATGGGGAGAATGATGGGATCATCTCGAAGAGAAACACACCGGTTGGAAATAGAATAAGATGGCAATCTCGATGATCAAGAAGGATTAGTATCCACCTAGGAATATGAGAACACCACTTAGAAAAGGTATGGAATCAACACTTGACATTGAAGCAACTCGAATACCACACTACAAAACAAAACAAAGGATTGGCTTGCAAAATAAGCCGGAACAAACATATGATAGACCCCATATAAACTCCCGAAACTTTCTGGTTATGCAATCTGGTGTTGGGGATACAGGGGAAGCACAATATCTCACCCAAATTAACAATCCCTACATCCAGTTGTATCCATCCGTCAACACATAACCAAGAAACCTTCAGAAATCATGTACCTCAACCTTCGAAAAGCATCCATTATACGAGCTATGGCAATACTCCCGAACTCCCGCCCCAGAACTGGGTGGCGTCGAGGTTATCTCACCACTGGCTGCATAAAAGAGATTTTCGATGTCGCCGAAACTCAAGTATTCCAGAACTGCAACGATAAAATTGTGACAACAACACCTCGGAGCTCAACTCCCCGGGACACTGCCACAACCCCTAAATGTCAGGAGGCACCAAGAACAATGTTCTCGTCACAAGAATATCGGAATGATCCCAAGATACCCACGTGATCCTAAATTTTTTTAGTGAAATTTGAGGAGAGGAAAGTCAAAACATCTACGTCAGGAGGCCTCACCAGAGCGACGAAGGGACTGAGGAGTAAAGAGAATCCTACTCTCCGATATATATAATCCTAATAAGACTCAAAACATTTTGTTCTAGACTCAACAACGTCAGCGATTCGATCAAGCAGGGGGCTCCTAAGTCGGGGATGGCTCTGATTACCAACTTGTAGCACCACAATACGGCTATATCTCCCACGTGTCGAGGCACGACTTAGAGGCATAACCGCATGGTGGTTTTGTCGCAAGAAGGGTCATCTTTTCACAATCCCATGTATTGAACAAGAATGGGATAAAGAGTTGGCTTGCAATCGCCACTTCACACAATACTTAAATAAATTATACATCATTCAGAGTACACACATAGACCGACTACAGTCAAAAACCAAATGAAAAAGGAAGAAAACCCCAATTGCTAGATCCCCGATCGTCCCAACTGGACTCCACTACTGATCATCAGGAAACAAAACATAGTAACGACCAAGGTCCTCATCGAACTCCCACTTGAGTTTGGTAGCATCATCTGCACTGGTCCAATTGTTTGGTCCTTGAAGGAGGTGTTTAGCACTCTCACTGTAGGAGTTTGACAATAAAAATGTGGGCGCAGCTGTCGGAGTAATGGGCCACGGGTAGCCTAACCCGAGTCCTTGAGCGTTTCAAGACATTGGGCTGGCTGCGCCCCTCCAGCATCAAGGATGAAGCGCCGCCTTCTGGGGGCCGGCTGCCAGAAGACGGGCCGACTCCTAGCAGGCGGCCCACAACGCCTTCAAAGCCTGCGCCCCCATTAAGAAGACAAGACAAGATGTGGCTACAGTGCAACCCATCACCCCCATATCCAGGGCAAGGCGCGGCCACAGTGCCTCGTACAGGCAGAGATCTCCGCACGGCGCAGCACTGTTGCCACTCCACCCTCGACGTCATCCCTGTCAGGTGGAACCCTGTTCCCACGATGGCCTGTCGGTACGGCCTGCAGGCGGCGGGCCCTACCAGGCAGCGAGAGCCCGGAGGGCGGGAGAGCCTGGCCAACCGGACTCGAGGGAGGCCGGCCTCTAGCAGACGGCCTACTCTTCCCTCGGAGTCCGCGCGCCATTAACCAGATGAGATACGGTGTGGCTACAGTGATCTCCCACCAGACGGCGGGACTGTAGCCACGCCTCCCCCGACCAAGCATGCGTCATTAGCGTTGCGGCTACACAGTGACAAGCAGCTAGCCGGACCCGCAAGCGGCGGAGGCGACCTGTCGGCTCCGTGCCGGACCAGTCGGCGGGGCCCACCAGGCGGCAAGCCCCAGCAACCGGCGGAGAAGCCGGTGACCAGAGACACTGACAGCCGGGTCCTACACCCGGCCAGATTACCATTGTACCCCTGGAGGGTAGGCCTATATAAACCCCCTCAGGGCACCCATGCAAAGGGTTCCCAACCGGTTAGACCTAGACTCGCATATAGAGAGAGGAGAGAGCAAGCCCTGCCTTCTTCTACCTCTAGCATACAGCTTGAGGAGCACCATTGTACTCACTAGTGCCATAGTGATCATGCGGAGACCCTGCAGAGCAGGACTAGGGGTGTTATCTCTGAGGAGAGCCCTGAACCTGGGTAAAGTGCGCTGGCGTTCGTGTCTACGCCTCATCCCGCTTCCAGGCACCGACAACGTTCTACTCGCTCCCACCATGATAAGCCATCCTTTGGAATATGTCGCACCCAACCCCCGACATTTGGCGCCCACCGTGGGGCGAGGTGCACCGTCGTCCGGAGACCTGTTCTGGACGGGAACCTCGTTCCTTCCTGGCGAGCGCAGCCAGCCCGGCATGCCAGACGGCGTCTGCGCCGGTGCGCTGCACGACGCGGAGGCCGTCTGCGCGGCAAGCTGCCTCGCCGATCTTGTTGGCGAGATTCGCCTCTCCGACGAGCGCGTACCAGATGCGGGCACAGATGGCCCCGAGAGCCGCCTCGTCAGCCTCCTTGACCAGCTCCACGTCGTCAGCGAGCCTGCTGTGGACTTGGAGTCGGTTGGTTCCACCGACCCGATGCTTGTCGACTCCGACACGGCGTCGCTTGACGCATTCCCCACCAACGTGGTGGTCTACGATGAACCGCTTCCTCGCGCGGACAGCGACGGCAGCACCGTCACGGAGGTGCTCATCATCAGCCACAACGAGCACTCTAGCGGAGGTGGCCAGGATCCGTTGCAGGCGGCGTTGCAAAACCTAGCTGCGCCCATACCCGAAGACGCCGACGCTGAGACGCTGGAGGCACGCCGCATCCAGCTTGTCGAAAGCGCCAATAGGCTGGCTAGCATGAGACGCCTTTCGGAGGCCTACCAGTGTGAGATGGACCACACCGTTGGCGGCACGCCGGCTCCTGGTGGGCCTAGCCGCATTGGCATGATCCGGCAGCGCGGCGCCGCCATTGCCAGCATGTTCGGGGCAGATCACCCCGTCTACGCCACGCCCGCGGAGAACATACGAGCAGCCCAGGTGGCAGCAGACGAGCAAGACAAGCTCGAGGGCGACAAGCGTCGCCACATGACAAACGCGTCCAGCAGCTCCTTGACGCGGCTTCTGAGTAGCAAGAAGTCGGCTGCCGCGCTGAGGCACCCAACCGGCGAAACGATGACCCGCCTCCTCGCCGAGATCAAGGCGCGACATCCCAGACGCCGACTGGTGGCGTCCGCGATAGAAGAGACAAGGAGCCGGCTGCCAGCCGCAGCCGGACTCGCATCACCATCGAGCGCGACCAAGACGGCCGCCCAAGAGCAGTGGAACAACGGGACGACTGTCCGACTCCCCCTCCTTCCCGCAGGGAGAGGCACTCCTCCCCTCCTCCTGTTGACCACCAAACACTTGGCGATCGCCTTGGCCGCCGGGAAGGAGTCGGAGAGAATGATGCCCGCCACCGGATCAATCGCCTCAACCGATCCTTGGCGCTAGAAGAAGAATACGCGTTGGGCCCGCCTTGCTTTGGCCCCCGCATCCGCGACGAGCCCTTTCCCAAAGGGTTCATGCTCCCAAGGGATACGCCCAAATACACCGGCTCCGTGAAGAAGAAGGACTGGCTGGTCGACTACTCCACGGCCGTCAGCATAGCAAACGGCAACAAGCGTGTTGCTGTGAAGTACGTTCCGCTCATGCTCTAGGGCACAGCCCGGACATGGCTGAACAGCGTGAAGCCCCGTAGCATCAACAGCTGGGTTGATTTCATCGAAGCCTCCATCCGCAACTTCACCAGCACGTACAAGCGGTCGCCCAAGCCTCGTCAGCTCTCCTTGTGCGTCCAAGGCCCCAACGAGTCGACTCGCGACTACCTCACGCGCTGGGCCGAGCTGCGCAATTCCTGCGAGGGCATGCACGAGGTGCAGGCAATCGAGTACTTCACTGCCGGGTGCCGAGAAGGCACCCTCCTCAAGCACCGGCTTCTCTGCAACGAGTCGGCGACCCTCGATGAGCTACTGATCATAGCAGACAAGTACGCCACGGCCGACTCCTCCATGAAGGCGGAGATTCAAGTTGATGCATCTGGCAAGGTGGCTCCCCAAGCTCCTCGGACCCCGGCTGGTGACACCAGTCGGTGCCAGCAGCAAAGCGACAACAAGCACAAAGCCACACAGCCAGCTTCCACCAGCTGGCAGGTGGCGACAATTGAAGATCAGCAGCCGGAAGGGCACCCTACTCCCAAGCGTCAGAAAGGCGGCAAGCCCAACTGGCTGCGCGCCTTCTCATACGAGCAGACCCTCGATGCACCCTACAAGTTCCACAGCGGCGCAAAGCCGTCCAACCACACCACTGGAAAGTGCCACTGGCTCCCCAGGATTGCCAAGGGCGACGGACTCCTGCCTCCTCCGCCTGCCAGCCCGCCGCCTCCTCCTCCTCAGCAGCCGGCAGTTCGGCCAGTCGGCGCAATACAAGATGAATATCCTGAAGAGCATGGAGCTTATGTCGTGTTCACCAGCATGGCCGATGATAAGCACAGCAGACGGCAGCGGTAACAAGAAGTACATGCAGTAGCATCAGAGACCCCCGAGTTCATGCATTGGTCTGAGAAGCCCATCAGCTGGAGCAGAGCTGACCACCCGGAGGTGACGCCCTCTCCTGGTTCTTATGCCCTGGTCTTGGATGCCACTGATAACCCACAAGTATAGGGGATTGCAACAGTTTTCGAGGGTAGAGTATTCAACCCAAATTTATTGATTCGACACAAGGGGAGCCAAAGAATATTCTCAAGTATTAGCAGTTGAGTTTTCAATTCAACCAGACCTACATAACTTAATATCTGCAGTAAAGTATTTAGTAGCAAGGTAATATGGAAGTAATGGTAACTGTAGCAAAAGTAATATTTTTGGGTTTTGTAGTGATTGTAACAGTGGCAACGGAAAAGTAAATAAGCGAAGAACAATATGTGAAAAGCTCGTAGGCATTGGATCGGTGATGGAGAATTATGCCGGATGCGGTTCATCATGTAACAATCATAACATAGGTTGACACAGAACTAGCTCCAATTCATCAATGTAATGTAGGCATGTATTCCGAATATAGTCATACGTGCTTATGGAAAAGAACTTGCATGACATCTTTTGTCCTACCCTCCCGTGGCAGCGGGGTCCTATTGGAAGCTAAGGGATATTAAGCCTCCTTTTAATAGAGTACCGGACCAAAGCATTAACACATAGTGAATACATGAACTCCTCAAACTATGGTCATCACCGGGAGTGGTCCCGATTATTGTCACATCGGGGTTGCCGGATCATAACACATAGTAGGTGACTATAGACTTGCAAGATAGGATCAAGAACTCACATATATTCATGAAAACATAATAGGTTCAGATCTGAAATCATAGCACTCGGGCCCTACTGACAAGGATTAAGCATAGCAAAGTCATAGCAACATCAATCTCAGAACATAGTGGATACTAGGGATCAAACCCTAACAAAACTAACTCGATTACATGATAAATCTCATCCAACCCATCACCGTCCAGCAAGCCTACGATGGAATTACACACGCACGGCGGTGAGCATCATGAAATTGGTGATGGAGGATGGTTGATGATGATGATGGCGACGGATTCCCCTCTCCGGAGCCCCGAACGGACTCCAGATCTTCCCTCCCGATAGAGTTTAGGGCTTGGCGGCGGCTCCGTATCGTAAAACGCGATGAATCTTTCTCTCTGATTTTTTTCTCCCCGAACACGAATATATGGAGTTGGAGTTGAGGTCGGTGGAGCTCCAGGGGGCCCACGACGCAGGGGGAGCGCCCAGGCGGGGCAGGTGCGCCCCCCACCCTCGTGAAAAGGGTGTGGGCCCCCTGGCCTTGATTCTTTCGCCAGTATTTTTTATATTTTCCAAAAATAATCTCCGTGAAGTTTCATGTCATTCCGAAAACTTTTTTTTCTGCACAAAAATAACACCATGGCAATTCTGCTGAAAACAGCGTCAGTCCGGGTTAGTTCCATTCAAATCATGCAAGTTAGAGTCCGAAACAAGGGCAAAAGTGTTTGGAAAAGTAGATATGACGGAGACGTATCAACTCCCCCAAGCTTAAACCTTTGCTTGTCCTCAAGCAATTCAGTTGATAAACTAAAAGTGATAAAGAAAAACTTTTACAAACTCTGTTTGCTCTTGTTGTTGTAAATATGTAAAGCCAGCATTCAAGTTTTCAGCAAAGACTATGAACTAACCATATTCATAATAACATTTAGGTCTCATGTTTACTCATGTCAATGGCATAATCAACTAGCGAGCAATAATAATAAATCTCGGATGACAACACTTTCTCAAAACAATCATAATATGATATAACAAGATGGTATCTCGCTAGCCCTTCCTGAGACTGCAAAACATAAATGCAGAGCAGCTTTAAAGATCAAGGACTGACTAGACATTGTAATTCATGGTAAAAGAGATCCAGTCATAGTCATACCCAAGATAAATTAATAGTAATGGATGCAAATGACAGCGGTGCTCTCCAGCTTGTGCTTTTTAATAAGAGGGTGATGACTCAACATAGAAGTAAATAGATAGGCCCTTCGCAGAGGGAAGCAGGGATTTGTAGAGGTGCCAGAGCTCGGTTTTAAAGCAGAGATAAATAATATTTTGAGCGGCATACTTTCATTGTCAACATAACAACCGAGAGATGGCGATATCTTCCATGCTACACACATTATAGGCGGTTCCCAAACAGAATGGTAAAGTTTATACTCCCCCTCCACCAACAAGCATCAATCCATGGCTTGCTCGAAACAACGAGTGCCTCCAACTAACAACAGTCCCGGGGGAGTTTTGTTTGCAATTATTTTGATTTGATTTGCATAAAGCATGGGACCGGGCATCCCGGTGACCAGCCATTTTCTCGTGAGTGAGGAGCGGAGTCCACTCCTCTTGAGAATAACCCGCCTAACATGGAAGATACAGACAGCCCTAGTTGATACATGAGCTATTCGAGCATACAAAACAGAATTTCATTTGAAGGTTTAGAGTTTGGCACATACAAATTTACTTGGAACGTCAGGTAGATACCGCATATAGGAAGGTATGGTGGACTCATATGGAATAACTTTGGGGTTTAAGGGATTGGATGCACAAGCATTATTCCCGCTTAGTACAAGTGAAGGCTAGCACAAGACTGGGAAGCGACCAACTAGAGAGCGACAATAGTCATGAACATGCATTAAAATTAATAAACATTGAGTGCAAGCATGAGTAGGATATAATCCACCATGAACATAAATATCGTGAAGGCTATGTTGATTTTGTTTCAACTACATGTGTGAACATGTGCCAAGTCAAGTCACTTAAATCATTCAAAGGAGGATACCACCCTATCATACCACATCACAACCATTTTAATAGCATGTTGGCACGCAAGGTAAACCATTATAAACTCCTAGCTAATTAAGCATGACATAAGCAACTATAATCTCTAATTGTCATTGCAAACATGTTTATTCATAATAGGCTGAATCAGGAACGATGAACCAATCATATTTACAAAAACAAGAGAGGTCGAGTTCATACCAGCTTCTCTCATCTCAATCAGTCCATCATATATCGTCATAATTGCCTTTCACTTGCACGACCGAACGATGTGAATAATAATAATAGTGCACGTGCATTGGACTAAGCTGGAATCTGCAAGCATTCAATAAACACGAGAAGACAAGGCAATATGGGCTCTTGGTTAAATCAACAATAATACATATAAGAGCCACTTTAACAATTTAATCATGGTCTTCTCCTATCGACCCCCAAAGAAAAGAAATAAAACTATTTACACGGGAAAGCTCCCAACAAGCAAAAGAAGAACAGGAAATCTTTTTGGGTTTTCTTTTTAATTACTACTACTACAGCAAGAAAATATGCTAGCTAAAGCTACAACTATTTTTTTATTTTCTTAAGGTTTTTCAAACACACAAGAAGAAAGCAAGAAAAAGCAAATTAACTAGCATGGATAGTACAATGAAAGAGTATGAGCGCAGACATTTAGCAATGAGTGTGTGGACATAAATGTAATGTCGGTGAGAAATACGTACTCCCCCAATATTAGGCTTTTGGCCTAAGTTGGTCTATTGCCACGGCTAGCCTGGCGGATATCCAAAGTTATAGTTGGGGTCGTACTGAGATGCAGCAGTTATTGCATTGTGGGCTGCAGCTTGGAGGCGAGCTATCTCAGCCCTCTTCTCGTACTCCTTCGCCTCCTCCCTGGTTATGAAATATCTCCCCTTTGCCTGAAAGTCAAAGAAGGTAGAAGCAGGGAGAGCGACGTGATAGGTACGTCGTCTGTCAAAGATTAGTCGGTACTGGAGGAACTGACCGTTCCTCTCAACAAAATGATGATGAACCATAGCCTCATAATCTAAATAAGTAGGAGGCAGCTCAATATCATCCTCACGTATGGTTACACCAAGAAAATTAGCTAAACGGGTTGCATAAATTCCACCAAAGAAATCTCCATTAAATCAATTATTATGCAACCTATGTGCAACAATGGCTCCCAAATTATAATGTTTATCTCCTAACACAGCACTCCTGAGAACACTGAGGTCAGGGACACACATGTGACATGCTTCATCCTTACCATTTATGCACCTACCTATGAAGAGAGCAAAATAATGTATAGCAGGAAAATGAATGCTCCCTATGGTAGCTTGTGCTATGTCTCTAGATTCACCTATAGTTATACTAGCAAGAAAATCTCTAAACTCGTATTTGCAAGGCTCACTAGTACTACCCCATTGCGGAAGTTTGCAAGCAGTGGTAAAATCCTCTAAGTCCATAGTATAAGAATTTTCATAAAGATCAAACAGGACATTTTGAGAATTGCGTGAAGATGAAAATTCAAACCTCCTCACAAAGGAACTAGTGAGATAGTGCTACTGACGGCACTTATCTGCCTCGAAGCTCACAAGATCAGCGTTACGCACATATGCGTGAAATTCTTCCTGATTCCTGCTTGATCCATGAAGTCCTCTGAAGGCCATTAACAAGCCCGCCCTGGAGCGTCCCTTGGTGGTTCATCATCAGCATCACGCATTGGAAGCCTGGGTCCTTGCTTCCTTGAATAACCACCTTGGTACATTTTCCTAAACATATTTCTTCCTCTAAAAAATTTCTGAAATTTTTAGTAATCTTCAAATAAAAGTGAACCAAGCTCAACAAAATTGATAACAACTACTCCTACAAGTACCTAGAGCCTATATCATGCATTAGAACTACTTGGAACCATATAAATTTGACATGCAAGCTCAAGAACATGGTCACCTAGGCAACAAAAATTCGCAATGAATAAAGCACTAGAACAAAAACTAATTGGACCAATGGAGGAGTCACATACCAAGGAACAATCCCCCAAAGCAGTTTTGTGAGAGGTGCTTTGAGCAAGGAGATCGAAAATCGCAGCAAAATGAGCTAGAACTCGTGCTTGAGCTGGTTGGTGAATTTTTTGGGAGGAAGAAGAAGTGTGTGGGTGCAGGAATAAGTGGAGGGGAGCCACCATGGGCCCACGAGGCAGGGGGGCGCCCAGGGGGTGGGCGCGCCCTGGACCCTCGTGCCCAGGTGCTTGCTCCCCATGCTCTATGCTCAGTGCCAGATATTCTCAAATATTTCAGAAAAAAACATATTTCAATTTCAGGGCATTTGGAGAACTTCTATTTTCGGGGTATTTTTATATTGCACGGATAATTCAGAAAACAGACAGAAAAATACTATTTTTATTTTATTTCAACTAAATAACAGAAAGTAAAAGGAGGGTACAGAAGGTTGTGCCTTCTAACTTTATCCATCTCATTCTCATCAAAATGAATCCACTAACAAGGTTGATCAAGTCTTGTTAACAAACTCATTTCGAATAACATGAAACCGGAGAAATTTCGAATAACACTATGTTACCTCAATGGGGATATGCACATCCCCAATAATAAGAATATCATATTTATTCTTGGCGGTAGGAAGAGGAAATTCAAAACCTCCAATAGTAATCGATGGAATTTTTCCAATAGAGTTTATACTACGAACTTGAGGTTGTTTCCTCGGAAAGTGTACCGTATGCTCGTTGCCATTAACATGAAAAGTGACATTGCCTTTGTTGCAATCAATAACAGCCCCTGCAGTATTCAAAAAGGGTCTTCCAAGAATAATAGACATACTATCGTCCTCGGGAATATCAAGAATAACAAAGTCCGTTAAAATAGTAACGTTTGCAACCACAACAGGCACATCCTCACAAATATCGACAGGTATAGCAGTTGATTTATCGGCCATTGGCAAAGATATTTCAGTAGGTTTCAACTTATTCAAATCAAGTCTATGATATAAAGAGAGAGGCATAACACTAACACCGGCTCCAAGATCACATAAAGCAGTTCTAACATAGTTTCTTTTAATGGAGCATGGTATAGTAGATACTCCTGGATCTCCAAGTTTCTTTGGTATTCCACCTTTAAAAGTATAATTAGCAAGCAGGGTGGAAATTTCAGCTTCCGGTATCTTTCTTTTATTAGTAACAATTTCTTTCATGTACTTAGCGTAAGGATTCATTTTGAGCATATCAGTTAATCGCATACGCAAGAAGATAGGTCTAATCATTTCCGCAAAGCGCTCTAAATCCTCATCATCCTTTTCTTGGATGGTTTGGGAGGAAAATGCATGGGTTTCTGAACCCATGGCTCTCTTTCTTTACCGTGTTTCCTAGCAACAAAGTCTCTCTTATCATAACGTTGATTCTTTGATTGTGGGTTATCAAGATCAATAGCAGGTTCAATTTCTACACAATTATCATTACTAGGTTGAGCATCGACATGAACATCATCATTAACATTATCACTAGGTTGATGTTAATTACCAGATTGTGTTTCAGCATCAGACATAGAAATATCATTTGGATTCTCGGGTGGTTCAGCAGTAGGTTCACTAGAAGCATGCAAAGTCCTATCAATTTTCTTTTTCTTCTTTTTAGAAGAACTAGGTGCATCTGTATTATTTCTCTGAGAATCTTGCTCAATTCTCTTAGGATGGCCTTCAGGATACAAAGGTTCCAGAGTCATTTTACCAGTTCTAGTAGCCACTCTAACAGCATAATCATTATTCTAATGAGTTTAAGTTCACCTTTAACTCTAGACATATAATCACCCAAGTGTTCAATCATATAAGCATTTTGTTTTAATTGTCTACCAACATAAGCATTGAAGTTTTCTTGTTTGACAATAAAATTATCAAACTCATCTAAGCATTGGCTAGCAGACTTATAACGAGGAATATCACCTTCATCAAATCTATAGAGAGAATTTACCTTTACTACCTGTGTCGGGTTATCAAGACCATGAGTTTCTTTAATAGGTAATGGATTAAAACCATGTATTTCTTCAGCAGGTGGTAAATTAAGACCATGTATTTCTTCAATAGGTGGTAAATTCTTAACATCTTCAGCTTTAATACCCTTTTCTTTCATAGATTTCTTTGCCTCTTGCGTATCTTCAGGACTGAGAAATAGAACGCCCCTCTTCTTCGGAGTTGGCTTAGGAGTTGGTTCAGGAAGTGTCCAATTATTTTCATTTGTCAACATATTATTCAATAGAGTTTCAGCTTCATCCGGTGTTCTTTCCCTGAAAACAGAACCAACACAACTATCCAGGTGGTCTCTGGAAGCATCGGTTAGTCCATTATAAAAGATATCAAGTATTTCATTTTTCTTGAGAGGATGATCAGGCAAAGCATTAAGTAATTGGAGAAGCCTCCACCAAGCTTGTGGGAGACTCTCTTCTTCAATTTGCACAAAATTATATATATCCCTTAAAGCAACTTGTTTCGTATGAGCAGGGAAATATTTAGCAAAGACGTAATAAATCATATCCTGGGACTACGCACACAACCAGGATCAAGAGAATTAAACCATATCTTAGCATCACCCTTTAATGAGAACGGAAATATGTTAAGGATATAAAAGTAGCGAGTTCTCTCATCATTAGTGAATAGGGTGGCTATATCATTTAATTTAGTAAGATGTGCCACAACAGTTTCAGATTCATAGCCATAAAAAGGATCAGACTCAACCAAATTAATTATATCAGGATGAGTAGAGAATTCATAATCCTTATCAGTAACAAAGATAGGTGAAGTAGCATAAGCAGGATCATATTTCATTCTAGCATTCAGAGTTTTTTGTTTAAGCTTAGCTAATAATTTCTTAAGATCACTCCTATCATTGCAAGCAAGAATGTCTCTAGCAGTTTCTTCATCCATAACATAGCCCTCAGGCACAACAGGCAATTCATATTTAGGGGGAGAGTATTCATCATCACTTTCGTCAATATTATCCATTTCAATAATTTCATTCTCTCTAGCCCTAGCAAGTTGTTCATCAAGAAATTCACAAAGTGGCATAGTAGTATCAAGCATAGAAGTAGTTTCATCATAAGTATCATGCATAGCAGAAGTGGCATCATCAATAACATGCGACATATCAGAATTAATAGAAGAAGCAAGTTTAGGTGTCGTAAGCTTACTCAAAATAGAAGGTGAATCAAGTGCAGAGCTAGATGGCAGTTCCTTACCTCCCCTCGTAGTTGAGGGATAAATTTTTGCTTTCTCGTCTTTCAAGTTCTTCATAGTGACCAGCAGATATAAATCCCAAGTGACTCAAAGAATAGAGCTATGCTCCCTGGCAACGGCGCCAGAAAATAGTCTTAATAACCCACGAGTATAGGGGACCGCATCAGTTTTCGAGGGTAGAGTATTCAACCCAAATTTATTGATTCGACACAAGGGGAGCCAAAGAATATTCTCAAGTATTAGCAGTTGAGTTGTCAATTCAACCACACCTGCATAACTTAATATCTGCAACAAAGTATTTAGTAGCAAGGTAATATGGAAGTAATGGTAACGGTAGCAAAAGTAATATTTTGGGGTTTTGTAGTGATTGTAACAGTGGCAACAGAAAAGTAAATAAGCGAAGAACAATATGTGAAAAGCTCGTAGGCATTGGATCGGTGATGGAGACTTATGCCCAATGCGGTTCATCATGTAACAATCATAACATAGGGTGACACAGAACTAGCTCCAATTCATCAATGTAATGTAGGCATGTATTCCAAATATAGTCATACGTGCTTATGGAAAAGAACTTCCATGACATCTTTTGTCCTACCCTCCCGTGGCAGCGGGGTCCTATTGGAAACTAAGGGATATTAAGGCATCCTTTTAATAGAGTACCGGACCAAAGCATTAACACATAGTGAATACATGAGCTTCTCAAACTATGGTCATCACCAGGAGTGGTCCCAATTATTGTCACTTCGGGGTTGCCGGATCATAACACATAGTAGGTAACTATAGACTTGCAAGATAGGATCAAGAACTCACATATATTCGTGAAAACATAATAGGTTCAGATCTGAAATCATGGCACTCGGGCCCTAGTGACAAGCATTAAGCATAGCAAAGTCATAGAAACATCAATCTCAGAACATAGTGGATACTAGGGATCAAACCCTAACAAAACTAACTCGATTACATGATAAATCTCATCCAACCCATCGCCGTCCAGCAAGCCTACAATGGAATTACTCACGCACGGTGGTGAGCATCTTGAAATTGGTGATGGAGGATGGTTGATGATGACGATGGCGACGGATTCCCCTCTCCGGAGCCCCAAACAGACTCCAGATCAGCCCTCCCGAGAGAGTTTAGGGCTTGGCAGCGGCTCCATATCGTAAAACGCGATGAATCTTTCCCTCTGATTTTTTTCTCCCCGAACACGAATATATGGAGTTGGAGTTGAGGTCGGTGGAGCTCCAGGGGGCCCACGAGGCAGGGGGCGCGCCCAGGGGGCAGGCGCGGCCCCCACCCTCGTGAAAAGGGTGTGGGCCCCCTAGTCTTGATTCTTTCGCCAATATTTTTTTATATTTTCCAAAAATAATCTCCGTGATGTTTCAGGTCATTCCGAGAACTTTTGTTTCTGCACAAAAATAACACCATGGCAATTCTGCTTAAAGCAGCGTCAGTCCGGGTTAGTTCCATTCAAATCATGCAAGTTAGAGTCCAAAACAAGGGCAAAAGTGTTTGGAAAAGTAGATACGACGGAGACGTATTAGCCACCTTCGCAACAGAGAGGCGGGCTGCTCGCTTCTCCTGAGTTTTGATAGATGGCGGCAGCAGCATCAACATCCTATACCGAGACACTATGGAGAAGTTGGGAATCAAGCAAAGGCAGCTTCAGCCCAGTCGGACTGTATTCCATGGCATAGTTCCTGGCCTTTCCTGCTCACCAATCAGCAAGACATAGATTGACGTCCTCTTTGGAGACAAAGATCACTTCCGCCGAGAGCCAATCTGGTTTGAGGTGGTGGACCTTGAGAGCCCTTATCATGCACTGCTTGGCCGGCCTGCTCTGGCCAAGTTCATGGTGGTCCCCCACTATGCTTACCTGAAGATGAAGATGCCCAGCACCAAGGGAATCCTAACCATAACTGGGGACTACAAGAAGTCGTCCGCCTGTGCGGCAGACAGCAGCCGGCTAGCCGAGTCCCTTGTAATCGCAGCAGAGAAGCGGCTCCTTGACCGGGTTGTGGCAATGGCAGGCAAGCAGTCGGAAATGTCGCCAAACCCCAAGGAGTCGGAAGCTGAGGGCTCGTTCAAGCATGCCAAGGAAGCGAAGAAGATACCCTTGGACCCGGAGCGCCCGGAGAGGCACGCTGTCATTGGTGCAAACCTTGACAGCAAATAGGAAAGCGAGCTCGTCGATTTCCTTCGTGAGAATCGGGACATCTTTGTATGGTCTCCTAAGGCCATGCCGGGTCTTCCGACGGATTTCGCCGAGCACAAATTACATGTCCGACCTGATGCCAAGCCAGTCAGGCAGCCTTTGCGCCACCTGTCGGAAGAGAAGAGAAGAGTTGTTGGAGAAGAGATAGCCCAGCTTCTAGCAGCCGACTTCATTATGGAAGTGTTCTTCCCAGAATGGTTAGCCAACCCAGTCCTTGTACTGAAGAAGAATAAGCAGTGGCGCATGTGTATTGATTACACCAGCCTCAACAAAGCTTGCCCCAAAGATCCATTTGCTTTGCCAAGAATTGACCAAGTGATAGACTCCACAGCCGGATGCGAGCTGTTGAGCTTTTTGGATGCATACTCAGGGTATCATCAGATCAAGCTGAACCCGGCCGACAGGTTGAAGACCGCCTTCATCACACCATTCGGAGCCTTCTGCTACCTGACCATGACGTTCGGCTTGAGGAATGCTGGCACCATGTTTCAGTGTTGCATGCAGAAATGCCTCCTCAAGCAACTCGGCAAGAACGCCCACGTCTATGTTGGCGACATTGTAGTGAAGACGGAGAAGCATGACAATATGCTAGAGGACCTCAAGGAAACCTTTGAAAATTTGCACCGCTTTCAAATCAAGCTCAACCCGGAGAAATGCGTCTTTGGAGTACCAGCCGGCCAGCTTCTTGGCTTCCTGGTCTCAGAGCGCGGCATAGAGTGCAACCCTGTAAAGATCAAGGCCATCGAGAGGATGGAGGTACCCACCCGATTGCTGGATGTGCAAAAATTCACCGGCTGCTTGGCATCCATCATCCGTTTCATTAGTCGGATGGGCGAGAAGGCTCTTCCCCTATACGAGCTCATGAAGAAGACCACTTTTTTCGAGTGGAACGACAAGGTGGATGAAGCTTTTCTCTAGCTCAAGAAGATGTTGACCACTTCGCCTGTCCTGGCGGCTCCGGCTGCTAAGGAGCCCATGCTTCTCTACATCACCACCACCAGCCGGGTGGTCAGCACAGTCATAGTTGTGGAGCGCAAGGAAGACGGCAAGGCATTACCAGTCCAGAGGCCGGTCTATTACCTGAGTGAAGTGTTTTCCGCCTCCAAGCAGAACTACCCCCACTATCAGAAGATGTGCTACGGCGTGCTCTTCGCCGCCAAGAAGCTGAAGCCGTACTATCAAGAGCACCCAATCACTATTCTCTGCACTGCTCCACTTGCCGAGATCATTGGAAGTCGAGATGCTTCGGGCCGAGTGGCTAAATGGGCCATAGATTTGGCCCCCTACACCATCTACTACCAACCTCGCACTGCCATAAAGTCCCAAGCACTGGCCGACTTCCTCGTCGACTAGGCCGAGACATAGTACCTGCCGCCAGCACCGGACTCCACCCATTGGCGGATGCACTTTGATGGTTCCAAGATGCGCACCGGTCTGGGAGCCGGCATCGTTCTCACATCTCCCAAAGGCGACAAGCTCAGATATGTGTTGCAAATCCACTTTGCCGCCTCCAACAACGTAGCTGAATACGAAGCACTCATACACGGGCTCCGGCTTGCCAAGCAACTCGGCATTTGCCGGATCCTGTGTTATGGAGACTCCGACTTGGTGGTCCAGCAGTCGTCGAGCGACTGGGACACCAAGGATGCAAATATGGCAAGCTACCGCTTACTCGTACAGCAACTCAGTGGATACTTTGAAGGGTGCGAGTTCCTCCATGTGCCAAGAAATGACAATGAGCAAGCAGATGCCTTGGCACGGATCGGCTCCACCCGGCAAGCAATACCAGCCGGCGTCGCCCTACAGCGCCTCCTCAAGCTGTCTGTTAAGCCGTCACCTGAATCAGATTCCATCTTTGTGTCGGCTGCTCCCGAAGTAGTCGGATCCGACTTGGGGACTACAGTAGTCGGCTCGGGGACTTCGGCAGGTGGCTCGGGGGCCGCAGCAGTCGCACCCGGCCCAGGGACTGCGGCAGTCGGCCCGGGGACTTCATCAACGCAGCAGGCGGCCGCCGACTCCAACCCTCTGCCTCCCAGCCCAACCGCCCTCGTGCAAGTTGCAGTACTGGCAGTCAAAGAAATAACAACACCTTCATGGGCGCGGCCCATCATCAACTTTCTGGTGAACAAAGAGCTGCCGACTGATGAGATCTCGGCCCGGCAAGTGCAACGCCGGGCAGCAGCGTACACCATTGTAAACAGAGAACTTGTGAGGCGCAGTGTCACTAGCGTGTACCAGCGCTGCGTGGAGCCAGAGAAAAGCCAAGCAATCCTCAAAGATATCCACCAAGGCGAGTGTGGTCACCATGCGGCTTCAAGAGCACTTGTTGCCAAAGCTTTCCGCCATGGTTTTTTCTGGCCGACTGCCCTAGAAGATGCCAAAGACTTGGTCCAGAAATGCAAAGGGTGCCAGAAGTTCCGCTCCAAGCCACATCTGCCGGCTTTTGTACTCAAGACCATCCCCATTGCCTGGCTCTTTGCCATCTGGGGACTGGACATGGTGGGACCATTCAAGACAGCACGCGGCGGCATGACTCATCTGCTTGTCGCCGTGGACAAATTCACCAAGTGGATAGAAGCAAAACCAATTAAGAAGTTGAATGGTCCGACTGCTGTGACTTTCATCGCTGACATCACCATTCGGTATGGCATACCACGCAGCATCATCACCGACAACGGCACGAACTTTGCCAAAGGCGCCTTGGCTCGTTTCTGCGCGATGCAGGGCATCCGACTGGACTTAGCGTCCGTTGCCCATCCGCAGTAAAACGGCCAAGTGGAGCGAGCAAACGGCCTCATTTTGTCTGGCATCAAGCCCCGACTGGTCGAGCCTCTGGAGCGTTCGGCTACTGGCTCGACGAGCTGCCGGCCGTCCTCTGGAGCTTGCGCACAACTCCGAAAAAGTCAACCGGCTTCACGCCTTTCTTCCTCGTCTACGGTGCCGAAGTCGTCATCCCGACGGACATAGAATTTGACTCCCCTCGAGTGACCATGTACACCGAAGAGGAGGCCAAAGAAGCAAGAGAAGACGACGTCGATCTGCTGGAAGATGGCCGGCTGTTGGCACTCAGCCGGTCCACCATCTACCAGCAGAATCTACGCCGATACTACAATCGGAAGGTCAAGCCAAGATCTTTCCAAGAAGGAGACCTTGTGCTCCGGCTGATCCAGCGAACAGCCGGCCAGCACAAGCTCTCAGCACCTTGGGAAGGCCCTTTCATCATCAGCAAAGTTTTGGGCAACGACTCCTACTACCTGGTCGATGCTCAGAAGCCTAGAGCACGCAAGAGAGACGACTCCGGCAAGGAGACGGAGCTGCCGTGGAATGCCAACCTCCTTCAAAGATTTTACAGTTGATGCAGTATGTACCACGCTACCTTTTGTATTAAGTACGAAGACTCCGGGTCCCCCGAGAAGAGCTCGGGGGCTACCCTCTTTTATCTATATGATAAGTATTATGCCTATGAGTATGTTATACTATGTGGGTTCGACCAGTCGGCCCGGGGGCTCGCCGCCTTGTACTATGTGGTGCTTCCTACAGTCGGATAAGTAGTGTGTTGGCACCTAAACCTTCTCCTGCCAGAAGCCGTAGCTTGCAAAGTGACTGTCCGGCGGGCAGGAGTCGTAGAAAGGGTGTCCACATGAAGATGGCTAAGGACCCAAAGCACGCGCATAGTCCAGGCCGGCATCCCGCCTCATCGACCGACTGCTGAGCAGCCGGCCGGCCGGCTTCTACTTAAGTTGCTAACACTCTAGTCGGCTAAGTACTTGCCCTCCTGAAAGTAGTTTAGTATGTTGGCGTTCTAGGAACGGGGGTCCCCAGACTTGCCTGCCTGCGGCCCACGGCATGGCTTTTCTAGCAGGCCCGTACGGCCCATCTTCATCAACAAGGCATTCAAGACCGTCATGAGGGGCCAAGCCTCGCGAGGTGGACGACGCAAGACCTTCTCAGGAGTGGCCTTGCTAGGCAGGCTCGCGAGGGCTGGAGAGATCAACGCAAGGCAAACCTCGCGAGGTTCTCGTGTGAGCCATGACGATCGAGACCAGGCGGGCGCCAGGCGGGCGCCAGCGCGCACAGCGTCCTTGTTTCCTCTTTGCTGCTAAGGAGGCAAGCGCAGGCGCGGAGTACCGAGGAATCAAGCAAAGGTTTCCATATCAGTGCAACGAGACCAGGACCAGCAGGACGACAAGATGGAGGTCACCATGGAGCCCAAGGTGGCGTCGCCACCAGAGCCTTTTGCAAGCGAAGACCGCTTTTGTCACGATAAGCTGTACTAGCTTTCCCCTTTCAAATTGGCCGTTGTTGGCTCCCTTCCCGCTCAATATTTGGGGAGAGGACCAGGGCCTCTATAAATAGGACTAGCGACCACAGTAGAAGGCAACTAAGCCTGGGCTGATAGAATCCTCACACACACAAGTTCGCCAAGCACAAAAACACCTCAACCTCAGGAGGCTGTACTTCCCCTTGTACTGTTCATCCTCAGCCCAAGAGGCAATCCACCACCACCACATTGGAGTAGGGTATTACACCACAACGATGGCCCGAACCAGTATAAATCTTGTGTCCCTTGTGTTATGAGTTCGTCGAGTTAGTCCATGAGATCTTAGCAAAACTAGGACATGGATCGGTAGGGGGGAATCTTCGTGCGCACCCCAGTGTTCGAACCTTGAGGGTTTTGCCAGAACCCGTGATCCGACATTTGGCGCGCCAGGTAGGGGTGCACCGAAGCTTCCTTTCCGTCGCTCCGCGTCCCGTTGCTCCATCGTCTCCATGGCGGACGCTCGCCGTGCTCGTGCTGAGCGCCGGGCTGCCCTCGCCGCTCGTGTCACTCAGACAGCTCCCGTCGGCGGGCCACCTCGTCGTTCCCCGTCGCGCGCGGCCAACACCGCCACCGGCCCGGTGGGGAACAAACAAGAAGCATCCTCACTGCACCCCTTGGTGTGGCGGGACGGCCGCACCGCCACTCCATCGCTGACCCCGGCCAGTTCGTCGTCCCACGGTCGTCGCGCTCCCGTGGATGCGCATGCTGCTTTGTGCATGGCGTGCGAGCTCCTGTGCTACCGCCCCATCGACGACCTCTACGAGGACTGGCTCGCCGCATCGCCGAGCTCGTCAGCGTCGCAGGGGGCTCCCCTGCACCATCCCTCTCGCTGCCTCACCCCCCGTCAGCCACGGGCGGTGTGGCCCATGGAGCGCCTCCACCACCTCTACGGAGTCTTGGCGCCAAGACGAGCAGCCCCACGGCGCGACCTACCGCGTCCGCCATCCGTGCAAGAAGAAAGAAGCTGCCAAGAAGTCCCTCGACCACGAGAAAACGCCCCCGCGCTCCCTGCGCCACCATGGCAAGACCGCGCGCTGCCTGCAGTAGCGGTGTGCAGACCCCATCAAGAGCAAGCTCTCCACCAGCGTCGAGTCCCTGTGACCACGGCAGGCTATCGTGCCTTCACCCATGAGTTGCGTAGCGTCGCCTGTCCTGGCAAGTTCAAGCCAGACCTGCCTCCTCGCTACGACGGCACCCCCGACCCCGCGGAGTTCCTGCAGCTCTACGAGCTGAGCATCGTGGCGGCCAACGGCAACGAGAAAGTCATGGCGAACTGGTTCCCCATGGCTCTCAAGGATGGCGCCCGCTCCTAGCTCCTGAACCTGCGCCCAGGCTCGATCTCCTCCTGGGACGAGATGCGCAACCGTTTCGTTGCAAACTTCCAGGGCACTCGCGACCGCTCGCCGGCCGCGGGTGACCTGCGCCGCGTCAAGCAACAACCAGAAGAGACCCTCCAGAAGTACATCCAGTGCTTTAACAACGTCCGCCTCAAGATCCCCAAGGTGGCGGACGAGGCCATCATCTCTGCGTTCTCTGATGGCGTCCGTGACATCAAGATGAAGGAGGAGCTCGCCATCCACGAAGAGTTGTGCACGTCACTGGAGCTGTTCAACCTGGCAACCAAGTGCGCCAGAGCTCAGGAGGGGCGCCTCTCCCTCCTCGAGCTCCCGGCTGCGGACCCGGAGGAGAAGAAAGCCAAGGCCAAGGACGTGAAGCGTATGGGAGCAGCCGTGCTTGCGGCGGAGCCGGACACGAAGCGCAGCAGGGACCAGCCCGAGTCATCCAAGAGCAGCTGACCATTCTGCGCCTTCCATAACCTGCACAGCCACAACACCAGCGATTGTCAAGAGCTCAGTGCCATCCGCGAAGGACGCTTCGGTCGACGCCCCGAGCGTAACGACCGGGGCTACGGCCGAGGAGGAGGACGTGGTGGCGAACGCTGGGACGACCGTGGCCCGCGCCAGGAGTGGCGCGACCGGCCTCGTGAGGACCGCTGGCAGGATCAGCCTCGCGAGGGCGCCTGGAGGGATCTGCCTCGCGAGGATCGTCCTCAGGGCAAGGCCGGACTCCCTCTGCTGCCGCCACCCCTAAGAAGGAATGACGACCACCATCAAGACAAGGGGGCTGGGGGCTTTCAGTTGCCGCGGGCTATCGCCTGCATCCTAGGCGGAGCTCAAGCCCCAGCCTCACAGCGTATCTTCAAACAGTTTGCTCGCGAAGTGAATGCAGTCCTCCCCAAGCTTGAGGCCACCCGCCCACTAAGATGGTCCAAGTGCAACATCACGTTCAGTTCGGCAGATCAGCTCAAGTGCACAGCTACCGCTGGCGCCCTCCCAATGCTTTGTTCACCAGTCATCAGCAATGTGCAAGTTACCAAGACCCTCATCAACGGCGGCGCAGGGCTCAACGTCCTGTCCGTCGACACGTTCGGCAACCTCCAAGTGCCATATGACCAGCTTCAGCCTACCAAGCCTTTCTCAGGAGTGACCGACGGTTCCACCACACCGATAGGGCAGGTCCGCCTCCCTGTCAACTTCGGAGAGCGCAACAACTACCGCACCGAGCTCATTGACTTCGACGTTGCCTACATCTGCCTGCCATATAATGTGATCCTCGGGTACCCAGCCCTGGCCAAGTTCATGGCGGTGACCCATCACGGCTACAATATCGTCAAGAAGCCGAGAAGCGGCAGAATCATCACAGTCCCGTGCGAAGAAAGAGATGCGGTGTGCTCCCTCGAGCGTGCCTTCCAAGCTACAGCAATCGACGACCCCGACAGCAAGGGCGAGCGCCCTCCTGAGGCCACCCCCAAGAAGAAGAAGCAGCACCACCACGCGGGACCTCAGGCAACCGTCGCCTCGTCAGGATCGGCGCCCTCACCTGGGGCGCCTCCCTCCATCGCATAGGAAAGCGCGCCCGGCGCCCTTCTCGGGCAGGGCTCGGGGGCTCTCTTCTGGAGGGCCTCAGACCTTGCCAACATCACGAGGGAGGCGCTTGGGCACCATTTGGAGGCGTGCTTCACGACACGTTTCCCTCAGGAGGACATAGGGCAAGGAGCGCCCACCGCTCAGGAGTTTATCACGAAGACCACTCAGGAACTGCAAGACGCAAGGGACATGCGCGTCGGCCGCCGCTCACCAGGCGCAACTCCCCATCCAGGTGAGGATAGCGGGCTGCGCGTCTCCATCGACGTCCCAGGGCTCAACAGGGCCGCCTCTCAGGAGCTTTTCTGGCCTTCGCGCGTGGGACGCTGCGAGGGCCCACCTCACATCTACCTTCACATGCTTTTTGGCCTGCCGAGCGTGGCGACCGCCTATCAGCGCAACCTGCGGAGCATCCTGGCGGCTCAGGAGGCCAGGCACCATGCTGTGCTGACGGAGATGGAGACGGTCCTCAAGGAACCGCCTGGGCCCCCAGAGCCTCCCGAGGCTCAGGTCCCCTGTGGCTCATGAGGAGCAACCCCTTCGCCTTGTACCTTCAGCTACCCCAACTCTCCTTCATCAACAGAACCAGGTGACATTTTCGAAGTTTATTTAACCGGGAGCGCCCACAGGGCTGCATCATTCCCAGGCCGCGTGGGTCCGTCCCTATGGCATGTACCCCTTTTATGTCTTTAGCTTACCTCGCTGGGGGCGCCCCTCGGGCTGCATCATCCCCAAGCCGCTCGGGCCTGACCCAGTGGCATGTACCTTTCCTGCATTTACTTGAGCTAGTTTGCTTTCCATGCTTAACCTATCTATGACTATTACCTGCTCGATCGTCACCCATCACGGGAGCCGCGCGTCGGCCGTCTTTCTTCAGGATCCTTCGCATGAGTAGGTTAGGCACGGCGTCTGTGCTCGGGCCTGTCCCTGCAGCGTCGATAAATCCAACGGGTTGAGCTCTGTCTGGCGGGCCGGCCCCATTCACGTCACCTCCTGGGGCCGTTGGTGCTTGGCTTTCTCACGCGACAACCTTAGGAGATTCGTTCGGTGCAGGTTGTCTGACCACCTCGCAGGACTAACACAGCGAACAAGAACCAAGACCAGGCGCAACCCGCCATGAGGTAGGGCCTCGTGAGTCTTGCGCTGGCTCATGAGTGCCCAGATACACCTCGTCTAGCCCTGCCGTGCAAGCCACGTGTCAGGGCAGGGCTGTACACGCCCCGGAGGCTCTCCGTAGTAGGGAGTCCCCCTCCCACGCCCCAGTGGAAGCACCATGCTCCGCGCTGGCCGTCGACACTGCCGGGGAGCGGCTATGCCCATGCACAAGCGGAAGCACTACGCTCCGCGCTGGTGATAAACAACTGAGGGCGGCCTCAGGGCCGTACCAACCTCAGGGAGCCTAGAGCTCAGTGTCCGGCCTCACCGCAACGCCTCCCCTCGGAAGGGTCGCGCGAGGGGGCTGCGCTCGGGTCACGCCCAAGCGTACGCCACCCAAGCCAGGTCCCTCGGACCTGGTCGTCGCGCGCCCCTCCCGAGTCGAGCCTCGGCGAGGGCAAAGGTAAGGAGCTGTTTGCACGTCAAGGGGGACTCCTGAGCATCGCGACTCAGGAGCCTAACTGGTCACGTAGCCCCTCACTCCTTGGTCTGTCCTGGTCTCCGGTGGGCCCAACGGCGGTTGAGGTATGCGCGGGACCGGGCCCTACCGACGTAGAACATTAACCTATCCTCGCGTCTCCTTCCTATAAGCTGTTTGCGCGTCAAGGGGGACTCCTGAGCATCGCGACTCAGGAGCCTAACTGGTCACGTAGCCCCTCACTCCTTGGTCCGTCCTGGTCTCCGGTCGGCCCAACAGCGGTTGAGGTATGCGCGGGGCTGGGCTCTGCCGATGCAGAACATAAAGAAAATAGGAAGAAAATCACAAAATCTCAAAGAAAATATTACAAGCCATATCGTTCTCCCAAAGACCAAGCACGAGTTTAAACGCCTCCACGAGGCACGATGCATGTTGCAGGAATAAAATAGGGAAGCAGCCGCCAGCAAGTCACCCCTGGACACTGCCATCACCCGCAGAAGGTGCTCCTCCCGTGGTGGCGTCGCCTTCGCCTGCATCGTCAGCCGGGGCCACAGGATCGGTGGCATCGCCGGTCGAGGGCGTGAGGACGAAGCCACGGAACATCTTCAGCAGGGCCTCCACTTGACCTTTCACGGCTGCGGCGGCAGCCGCGCAGTGTTCGTCAGCTACAGGCTCCAGCAGCTCGTCAAGACGAGCACTGGGGTCACGAAGGTGTAGATGGCTGAAGACACGCGTCAGTGCCGCTGAAGAAAGGACAGGAGGCTCTGCCTCAGCCATGGGACCAATGTCCTCCACGACTTCCTCAAGCGCCTTCACCAAGTGGGGAAGCAGCTGAGCAGGGCCATCCTCGTCGGTGGTCAGCAGCCTCTCCAAGCCCTTCTCGTACAGTGACTTCAGCGCCACGCGGGACCTCTCCTCGAGAAACGAGAAGACCACGCGGTCTTCAGCCAGGACCTTCGCCTTGGCGTCAAGATCGGCCTCCTTTGCCTTCGCCTTCCGCTCCAACTCCTCCAGCCGGCTGTGCTCCACGGCCTGCGCCTTCGCCAGCTCTCCCAGCTCGGCGTCGTGGCCCTTGATGGCATCCTCCCGAGCCCTCACCTCCTCCTTCTTCGCCTGGCGGCCACGTGCTTCTTCTGCGTGATGGTCGCGCAAGCTCTTCAGCTCGTCCTCCAGCTCTCGGTAGCGGTCGTGGGCGGCCTCGGCGTCCTTCAGCGCCACCTCGCGATCGGCCGCAGCTTTGGCGGCGGCCTGCTTCTGCTTCTTGGAGGCCGCCGTGGCCTGGCTCAGCGACGCTCGAACCGCCGAGTCGGAGTGAAGCCAACCAGAGGCCAGCTCCAGACGCCCGGCCACCAGGCGCGGATCCGCGCCCAGAAGATCTTCCCGCAGCTGGGTCATCCCCGAAAGGGCGCGCTCCAAGACGGCAAAGGAAGCAGAAGAACCTGGGGCCAGGGGCGCAGCAGGAGGAGGGGGCGACGTTGTCACCAGAGCCAGGGAGACCAAGGGCTCCTGAGCCTTTGGGACCTCATCAGCCGAGCCAGGCACCGGCTCTTCCGGAGCCAGCGGGGCCACGGGGGCTGACTCCTCCCGATGATGCTCCTCTTGGCCTCGCGAGGGCGACCGGGCTAGGGAGGTGCGAGTGCTGTCGCCTCCTTTCTCTGCAGAGGGGGGCGCGGCCGCTGTATCCTCCTTCTTTTTCTTCGCTGAAGGCATCGGCCTGATCAACCAATGGTGCACGTCAGGAAATAGCAAGTACAAGCAGGAACAATACGAAGCTCGAAGCACTTACTGATCCACCGCGGCGTAGTCCACCCTCCGCTTGGGGAGCTTGAAGCCCGAAAGCTTCGAAGCCTGAGGAGTGGGCACGCGGGCTCCGGGAGCATAAGACGGCGCAGCAGAAGGGCCAAAGGCAGCTTCAGGCGGCGTCAAGGCGGAGGCAACACCTCAAGAAACCAGCGACGACCTGCCCCTCATCGGGATAACGGGCAGCTCCCCCCCCCCCTGGCGGGCATCGACCTCGGCATCGTCAGGAAGGGCGTGGAGGATGTCAGCTTTGCTCAAGGGGGAGGTTTCCCCATCTCCTCGAGGGTCACCTCCGAGTCTTCCTCTTCCCCCTCTTCCTCCCCATGGGACTCATCAGAAGACAGCTCCACCGGCTTCGGTGCTGCAGGGGCCCCAGTAGGCGCCGGCGGCACCAGCCCGCGCGCGTCAAAAGTCGGCCGGGCGGCCACGACCTGCTCCTAGTCAGTGCGGCGGAAAAGAGGAACGAAGGCGCTCGGTGGGTACTCTTGGATGTCCCCGACCAAGAGGCACAAAACTGCGGACAGCTCGTTGTCGGGCAGGGCCTCCGGGCTCAGGCAAATCTTATCTTCTTCATCTCCAAGCTTCCACAAGGGGCGGGCCCGCGCCTGAAGAGGAGCAACATGCAACGCCAAGAATTCCCTCAGGAGCATAGCCCCTGTCACCTTGGCTGCCCTCGCATTTCCAGGCTTCAGGTCGGCCTTCATCTGCTCCAACACCGACGACACCCGCTCATCAGTAAGCTTCGCACAAGACCACCCCTTGTCGGACTGGGGCATCTCCATCGGCAGCGCCAAGCGCGGGTGGACGCACATGGCGCCCATCATGACCCACTTGGCCCTGGAGGTTGTCGGCCTTCTTCCCGGTGTTCGAGATCGAGTTGGCCTTGCCGGCGCGATGAAATTGGCGCACCCGGAGATATGACCCTCGCTGGTGCGGAGAAGAAGAAGTGGCACAGAAGAGCCACGGACGGCATCACGCCCAGATACGCCTCACAATAGTAGGCGAAGATGGACAAGGGAAGGATGGAGCTGGGATGGAGATGCAGCGCCTGCAGCCCGTAGTGGCCGAGGACCTCGTAGAAGAAATCTGAGAAGGGAGGAACCAACCCGGCGGCGATACTGCTCGTGAAGAAGGGGAAGAACGTGCTCCCCTCGGGCTCCGGCACGTCGGAGGCAACCCGGAGCTCCGTCTTCCCCCTCTCGTTGCTCTCCCCCGCCGTCAGCAAGCGCGTGGCGGCGAGGCTCTTCTCCGAGACGTTGGGCACGTCGAGAGCAGGTTCGTACCAAGCCGGCGACGCGGAGGGCTTGACCTTGCGCGGCGCCATTAGTCGCTGGTGCGGGAGAAGATGGAAGCAGATCTGAGGATTTCGGAAGCAGGGCGCAAGAAAGGGGATCTGAGCAAGGCGAAGAGAAGCAATGAAGGCAAGCACTGTCCACGCCAGCCTTTTTGTCAAGTCGGGCAGTTGCCGAGGCAAGCGGGGGGAAGCGGAGACACCCACGTCCAATCAACCGCCACGCGTCGACCAAGGCCGCAGGCTATTGGGGCCCGCAGCGCTCCGCACTTGACCTTTGGCTTCGCCTCGAAGCCAAGCCCGAGCGCGCCTTGGGCCCGGGGGCTACTGTCGGCGTTCTGGGAACGGGGGTCCCCAGACTTGCCTGCCTGCGGCCCACGGCGTGGCTGTGCTAGCAGGCCTGTACGGCCCATCTTCATCAACAAGGCATTCAAGACCCTCGCGAGGGGCCAAGCCTCGCGAGGCGGACGACGCAAGACCTCCTCAGGAGCGGCCTCGCCAGGCAGGCTCGCGAGGGCCGGAGACATCAAGGCAAGGCAAACCTCGCGAGGTTCTCGTGACGTGAGCCATGACGATCGAGAATAGGCGGGCGCCAGCGCGCGCAGCGCCCTTGTTTCCTCTTCGGTGCTAAGGAGGCAAGCGCAGGCGCGGAGTACCGAGGCATCAAGCAAAGGTTTCCATATCAGTGCAATGAGACCAAGACCAGTAGGACGGCAAGACGGAGGTCACCATGGAGCCCAAGGCGGCATCACCACCAGAGCCTTTTGCAGGCGAAGACCGCTTTTGTCGGGATAAGCTAGACTAGCTGTCCCCTTTCAAATTGGCCGTTGTTGGCTCCCTTCCCGCTCAATATTTCGGGAGAGGACCAGGGCCTCTATAAATAGGACTAGCCACCATAGTAGAAGGCAACTAAGCCTTGCTGATAGAATCCTCACACACACATGTTCGCCAAGCACAAGAACACCTCAACCTCAGGAGGTTGTTCTTCCCCTTGTATTGTTCATCCTCAGCCCAAGAGGCAATCCACCACCACCACACTGGAGTAGGGTATTACACCAGAACGGTGGCCCAAACCAGTATAAATCTTGTGTCCCTTGTGTTATGAGTTCGTCGAGTTAGTCCGTGAGATCTTAGCAAAACTAGGACATGGATCGGTAGGGGGGAATCTTCGTGCGCACCCCAGTGTTCGAACCTTGAGGGTTTTGCCGGAACCCGTGATCCGACAAAGTACTTGACCCAGCCACGGTCCGCAGAGTGGCTGTTTGGCTGGCAAGACGGCAGCCAAAGGATGGCGGCAAAGGAAAAAAAGCCAAGGAGCAGAAAGCAAGAAAAGACAGAACTCGGCAAAAATATATACATATCAAAAGGCCCTTGGCCAACATTCAACAGAGTTTGAAACACACCCTGCGGGTGGAATTGTGCAAATTTAACAAAGTTTTTCGAGACTGGTAAAGCAGGAAAAATAAAGATAAGACGGCGGCCTAGGGAGCAGTAGAAGGGTCCGGCTGGTTGGCGGATTCGATGGTGCCGGTTGGTGGAGTGGACGGCTGGCATGTCTCCGCTTGGTCGCCTCCAGCAGCAGTCGGCGCACTCGAGCGTAGCTTGTTGTTCGAAGCGCAGTCAAGCTGAGGTTGGCCATCCGCTCCAACCTATGGCGCATCTTCTCCGCCTTCCTCGTCATCCTCGTCTTCTCCCTCGTCGCTAGAGTTGGTCATCTCGGCTGAGTCCTCGTCGTCCTCCGGGTTCAGCCCGAACCACTCTGGTGGCGCCTCAGCACCGTTCTCGGCCAGCACAGGAACGAAGATGCTGGTGTTGGTGTACTCGGCGATTGCCGCTTCCCGACTGACAAGATCACGCTCCACCGCCACCAGCTCCTCTAGGGCCTCCTGTCGAAACGTGGTCAACCGGGCTAGATTTAGCCCAGGGTACCACGCCTTGACGAACTCCAATGCCTGGCGCGCTCTAGCTCGGGCCGAGGAACCCTTCCAAGCCTCAAGGCGGCCGGCCGCCACCTCCAGCCAGTCGGCAGTCCGACTGGGAGTTCGCGGAGCCGGCATGTCTGGCCAAAGGGCGGAGATCGCATGGGCCCGGACACGCTGAAGACGACGCAACATCCGATGAGCCGGCCGAAGGCGGGCCTGGATGCTGAGAAGCTGCTCGCTAAGGGTCCGGGGGGCGTTGGCAGCGATCTGCGCACCTTCCGCCCTCCATTCCTCACGATAAGCCTCAATAGCCTGGTTGGCGGCGCCATAGTGGCCAGGGAAGAAGTCTGCTTAGACAGAAAGCAAGTAAGGCAGAAGTCAGAAGCTAGAAGCCGGCCTGGTCAGTAGCCGGTGGCTCAAAGAAAGGAAAAAGAAGAAGCTAACCATCAACCATGTCTTCGATGCTACCGAAGCCGGCAGTCAGCAGTGTCTCCTTGTCGGCCCAGGCGGAGCATTCGGTCTCAAACTCGGCAAGGAGATTGGACTCTTTCTCCTCCGCCTCCTTCTGGGCCATCTGTTAAAGCTTCACCTGCTCCGCCAGTTGCGTGACCAGTCGGTCACATTCCTGGGCCAGCTCGTTGCACTCTGCCTCCTTGGCACGCAGCACGGTGTTGGCTTCACCCAGCTGCTGCTGCAAAGTAGCGTTGGCCTCTGCAAGAACAGAGAAAGAAAAAGACGTCAACAATCAGCAAAGAAGAAGTACAGTTGCCGGGGTGATCTAGCCCGACTGCTCCGCAGTCGGCCCGAATCTCGGGGACTACAGCCCGCGGGTGCGCTAGCGCGCCCCTGCAGAGAAAGAAGACGAAGACTTACTCCAGCTTTCTAACAAGTCGGGGGTCCGCTGGTCCAGCTCTCGGACGTTGGAGTTGAAGGTGGCCGCGCGAAGGTTATGATAATCCTACAGTGAAGATATCAGACAACGTTAGTACTTGGAGCTTGCCCATTAAAGTTCCGAGCCGCCTGCTCAGCAGCCGGCCTGAAACTCGGGGGCTACAACCAGTGGGTGCGCTGGCACGCCCCACAGAGAAGTACAAGAATCAAAGATGAAGAAGTAAGAAACATACCCGAATGGCCGCTCGTGAATCCTAGAATGCCTTGTTGCAATGCTTGAGAGCGTCGGCCTCAGCTCAGAGTTTGGCCTGGATGTCAAGAATCGCTTGGTTTAAGGCTCCCGTCCCGCCTCCATGCACCCAGTCAGTGGGTGCGTTTCTAGTCGCTTCGGCATCTTGGATTGACGAACTCGCGGCGTAGGCTTCCAGCGGTCATGGCGCCGAATTCGCCTTCGCAAGACGACGGCGCGTTGGTGTGCGGGCCTCAGGAGTCGGGTCGGTCACCACCTCGTTTCTGGTTGGTGGCGCCGGCGAGGCAGCTGGCTGCTTGTCTCGCGCCCCTCAAGATGGCGGGGGCACGGCCACGTCCGACATGGCGACATCGCCGCGTTCCCTCTCCATGATCGGGTGCTCGTCGCCGGCTCCCCCAGTCGGCAGTGTGAACTCTGGTGGAGGCGGCGCGGAGTTCAAGGGAACGACAAATAGCGGCTCCTGGCGGCGCGCGGCTTCTTCAAGCCGCTTCTTCGCTGCGGCATCAGCCTCAGCCTCCGCCAGCTTCTTCAGCGCGGCGGCCTCTGCCTTGTCTGCCTCCGCCTTCTCCAGGCGGGCGGCTTCCTGCTCCTCGCGCGCTTCACGCGCGTTTCGTTCTTGTGCCTCCCGGAGGTCGGCCGCAGGGTCGATTCGCCGGTTAGTGGTGGAGGAATCTGCCGACCCAATGACGGAGGCAGCGGCCGACTTCTCAAGTGAGAGCGGAGCCTTAAGTCAAGAAAAACTAAGAGAAGAAGCTCAGAAAGAATCGACAAGAAAGGAAATCATAAGGAAAAGATACTTACGCCGACACCATAGGAGGCGTGTTCGGAAGCTTCTGAAACTTGGCCGACTTCGCGGCGGCCTCCTTCCGCCTGGTCGCGGCGGTCGGGTTCTTGGTCTTCTTCGGGGCGCTGCCGAACAAGACGGCGCCTTGTTTACGCTTGCGCGTGCTGCCTCGAACCGTCGGCTCGACGGAGGGGCCCACGTCCGCCCTGCCGGTGTCTCGCGCGTGGCGCGGCTCGTCCTCTTCTTCGTCATCATCGGTCCAGGTTTCGAGGCCGCCTCCGTCTTCGAAGCCGCCTGCTCCATCGCCACCGCCCATGGCGTCGTCCTCCAGGGCGGCCGCCCCCAATTCGGGGTCGTCCACATCGCTCACCTCCCGGTCCGGCTGGTAGTTTCCACCCGGCCCTACGACGGCAGCCGTCGCCGGAGACTTATAGATCTACGTTCAAATAACCAATTGTTCAAGACCAAGACCAGGATCAAGGCAAGTACTAAAAAGAAAAGAGCTGAAGAACTTACAACAGGTGGAGGATTGGCGCGGCAGTATGGCCGCTTGCCGAACCGCCAGGACCCCTCCGACAGCTTGAGGTCGGAGATCTCATTCACCATACGGGCCACCTCGACAGTCGGCATGTCCTTCATGCACATCCGGCTCGGGTCGCGGTGCCCGCTCATCCGACAGATCAGATGAGGCCGGCCCTGGAGTGGGAGCACCCGACGCTCAACGAAGGCGACCAGCAGGTCGGACGCCTTGAGGCCTTCCTCATCGGTCAGCACCCGGAGCCAGTTGATGGCGGCGATGGCATCGGCCGACATGGGCTTCAGCTTGTAGCCCCAGTTGGCCCGAGGTTCGGCCCGAGGGCCTGCTTCGTAGGGCGGGAGATTAATGAAGTCGACGGCCGGGTCGACGTTCTCCGCGTAGAAATATGAGACCCTCGTCGGGAAACCGCCGTGTGGCGCGGAGGAAGGCGAGATGGTCATCGATCACGAGCGAGCCATCCTAGACCCCTCCCTTCTCGCGCACCATGGAGACCGAGCTCGACGGAGAAATGGCGCCGCGACAGAGCCCAAGGCTGCAACAGAGCAAGGAGCTTGATGGCGCAGGAGCCCAACGACGGCAAGCTGCGGCGGCGCCTCGGCGGAGCGCGGAGGTACGATGGCAACAAGGAGAGGAGAAGGACAAAAACGGCAAAGGGAGAGGAGGGCGCGCGTGCTCTGCCGCTCCCCTTCCTCCCCCTACTTATAACCCTAGGGCTACGAAGCCGAGGGGGCGGGACGTGGGATCATGTGATTAACTGCACCCACGACCCCGCGGTTAGCGCGTGAGTTACTGCACGCAGAAACTCCACATGGAATTGCAACCGCCCGCCTCCGCCGCAGCGGATCCGCTCGCGCACCGTGGCCTGGTAATGGCGGGTCCAGCCTGCTGTCGCGTCCCATCGTGCGCGTGAGCTAGCAGGCTGGCCCGGCTAAGAGGCGTCGCGTGGCGTGCTCACAGCGGACGGCAGACCAGGAGGCTTAGCAAGCATGCCACCTGGTTCCCACCTTGGTATTTCAAAACTGTCCAACGAGTCCGCCTGGCCATGGCCGAATCCCCAACAGGCGGCACACCAGGAGATGGACGAAGCACTCAGCAAGAGCACATCGGAGAAGGAAACTGCTGAGGCCTCTCAACTTATCAGCCACGACGCCTCACCAGCTTCGGGGACTACTATCGGAGTAATGGGCCACGGGTAGCCTAACCCGAGTCCCTAAGTGATTCAAGACATTGGGCCGGCTGCAGCCCTCCAGCATCAAGGATGAAGCGCCTCCTTCTGGGGCCGACTGGCTCAAGCAGCCGGCTGCCAGAAGACGGGCCGACTCCTCGCAGGCGGCCTCCAGAGAGGCCGGCTCCTAGCAGGTGGCCCACAACGCCTTCAAAGCCTGCACCCCCATTAAGAAGACAAGACAGGATGTGGCTACAGTGCAGCCCATCACCCCCATATCCAGGGCAAGGCGCGGCCACAGTGCCCCGTACAGGAGGAGATCTCCGCATGGCGCGGCACTGTTGCCACTCCACCCTCGACGTCATCCCTGTCAGGTGGAACCCTGTTGCCACGACGGCCTATCGGTATGGCTTGCAAGCGGTGGGCCCTACCAGGCAGCAAGAGCCCGGAGGGCGGTAGAGCCTGGCCAGCCGGACTCAAGGGAGGCCGGCCTCTAGCAGACGGCCTACTCTTCCCTTGGAGTCCGCGCGCCATTAACCAGATGAGACACGGTGTGGCTACAGTGATCTCCCACCAGACGGCGGGACTGTAGCCACGCCTCCCCCGACCAAGCATGCGTCATTAGCGTTGCGGCTACAGTAACAAGCAGCTAGCCGGACCCGCAAGTGGCGGAGGCGGCCTGTCGGCTCCGTGCCGGACCAGTCGGCGGGGCCCACCAGGCGGCGGGCCCCAGCAGCCGGCGGAGAAGCCGGCGACCAGAGACACTGACAGCCGGGTCCTACACCCGGCCAGATTACCATTGTACCCCTGGGGGTAGGCCTATATAAACCCCCCAGGGCACCCATGCATAGGGTTCCCAACCTGTTAGACCTAGACTCGCATATAGAGGGAGGAGAGAGCAAGCCGTGCCTTCTTCTACCTCTAGCATACAGCTCGAGGAGCACCATTGTACTCACTAGTGCCTTAGTGATCATGCGGAGACCCCGCAGAGCAGGACTAGGGGTGTTATCTCCGAGGAGAGCCCCAAACCTGGGTAAAGTGCACCGGCGTTCGTGTCTACGCCTCATCCCGCTTCCAGGCACCGGCGACGTTCTACTCGCTCCCACCATGATAAGCCATCCTTTGGCATATGTCGCACCAAAACCCCCGACAGCAGCCCCTAGTATCCGAACTAGAATGCTATAAGCACCTGATCGGGTAAGTACTGATCCTTCGCGTAATGCGGAAAATATCTCTAACAATTTGAAACCTCCGAATAGCTGACCGGCTCTCGCCACATCATGACAGCCAGTTTTCGGCTTTCTCTACTGAGGTGCTCCTTCGGGTAAACCAGGGCACAATCGCAGTAGTGCTCCCTTTACTACCTTAGCCGATATAGCGGAACATAAGGTAGCAAGCACAGGAGCCGGGCAACCCAACTATTGACCAAGGACATGATTCGGAGCCAATGCATATAGTGCTAAATCCGGGGTGCTGAACTATACTGTAAAAAGTGTTTGGACTTTGTTGCCATAGTGTGAGGCGCTATGAAGCCCCTGGCAGATTGAAACGTACCATAGTGTACGGGTGCTATCTGATAAGCTTATTAATAAAAAAGGAAAAAAGAAAAGGAGCAAATGCAATGAGCTGGGGCCCTAAAATTTGGGCCGCAAATTGTTTCCATTATAATTTGATTAATATGTCCAAGCGTATTGATACAAATAGTGTGATAAGCAACAGGCTATTTCACATGCCACGACCAAGGGAGAGCTGCGTGTGGGCCCTGGAAACAGATAGAGTGGTCATTAAAGAAACCACCTAGAAATTCCCCTCTACGTCCAAGCTAACTGCCGGCTTGGTGTATTTGTCCTTTGAAAGGACCTGTGGAAAAGAAACCTGAAAAGTATAAAAGAAACAGTGAAAGTATATGTGTCCGGGAGAGGTCAAGCCGTATTGTGGATCACAAGCTAGTTATGCCTCCGTCTGTGCCCATGGTATTTTCAGTGCGTAGTTATGTACGCGCGGTGCGAATGCCGCCACTTCATCGGGACTGGGACGGAGGCCAAATTGCTAGTCGAGCTCTTGACGAGCCGAGCTGTCCTGCTGCAGAATAGTCCGGACCCTCTTGATAGTGTCCGGGGGCTCGGCCGCCGAATTAAGGTTCTACTTGAGAAGGCCGCTCTGTACTTCTACTGCTAAGGCAGCGGTGTGCTCCTCGGTATGGAGGGAGCGTTTCGTGTTTCCATTAACTATTATGACGCCGCGTGGTCCAGGCATCTTGAGCTTGAGGTAAGCATAGTGAGGCACCGCATTGAATCGAGCGAATGCGGTTCGTCCGAGCAGTGCATGATAGCCACTGTGAAAAGGGACGATATCGAAGATTAACCCCTTGCTTCGGAAGTTGTCCAGAGATCCGAAGACAATCTCTAGTGTAATTGAGCCCATACAGCGGGCCTCTACACCTGGTATGACTCCTTTAAATGTAGTCTTTGTGGGCTTGATCCGTGATGGGTTAATGCCCATTTTGCGCACTGTATCCTGATAGAGCACATTGAGGCTGCTGCCACCGTCCATGAGGATTCGCGTCAGGTGGAATCCATCAATGATTGGGTCGAGGACCAGTGCGGCTGAACCACCATGACGGATACTAGTCGGGTGATCCCGGCGATCAAAGGTGATCGGGCATGACGACCACAGATTGAATTTTGGGGCGACTGGCTCTATCGCACAGACGTCCCTGAGCGCGCGCTTGCGCTCCCTCGTAGGGATGTGTGTGGCATATATCATGTTCACCGTTTTGACCTGAGGGGGAAACTTCTTTTGTCCCCCTATGTTCGGTTGCCGGGGCTCCTCGTCATCGTCCTTGCTTTGCGATCCCTTTTCCTTGTTCTCGGCATTTAGCTTGCCGACCTGTTTAAAAACCCAACAATCTCTGTTGGTATGATTGGCTGGTTTGTCTGGGGTGCCATGGATCTGGCAGGGACGATCGAGTATGCGGTCCAGGCTGGATGGACACTGATTGTTTCTTTTATATGGCTTCTTCCGCTAAGCGGACTTGAAGCTGCTGAATCCGGCATTGACTGTCGTGTCATCGGTGTTGTCACCATTGCTTCGGCGTTTGTGTCCGCTGCGTCGGAGCTTGCCGTTGCTATTTTTAACCTCGGAGGTGCCCATTTCACTAGCTGTGTTTTTGCTACGGGCTAGCCAGCTATCCTCACCCGCACAAAAGCGGGTCATGAGTGCTGTGAGGGCTGCCATGGACTTCGGCTTATCCTGGCCGAGGTGACGGCCGAGCCATTCGTCACGGATGCTATGTTTAAAGGCCGCTAGGGCTTCGGCATCCAAACAGTCAATGATCTGGTTCTTTATAGTTAGGAACCTAGTCCAGAATTTCCTGGCTGACACTCAAGGTTGTTGAACTATGTGACTTAAGTCATCGGCATCTGGTGGCCGGACATATGTACCTTGGAAGTTGTCAAGGAACGCTTCTTCCAAGTCCTCCCAGCTGCCAATAGAATTTTCAGGCAGACTGTTTAACCAGTGCCGATGTAATGCCCACGATGCGGCTATATCTCCCACGTGTCGAGGCACGACATAGAGGCATAACCGCATAGTGGTTTTGTCGCAAGAAGGGTCATCTTCACACAATCCCATGTAATGAACAAGAATGGGATAAAGAGTTGGCTTACAATCGCCACTTCACACAATACATAAATATCATCATACATCATCCAAAATACAATCATATAGACCGACTACGGCCAACATCCAGATGAAAATAAGATAACCCCAAATGCTAGATCCCCGATCGTCCCAACTGGGCTCCACTACTGATCATCAGGAAAAGACACATAGTAACGACCACGTTCCTCGTCGAACTCCCACTTGAGATCGACGCCATCGTCTGCACTGACATCGTCGGCACCTGCAACTGTTTTGGTAGAATCTGTGAGTCACGGGGACTCAGCAATCTCACACTCGCGAGATCAAGACTATTTAAGCTTGAAGGAAAGGATGGTGCAAAGAGGTGGAGCTGCAGCGGTAATAAGCATATATGGTGGCTAACTTGCGCAAAAGAGAGCGAGAAGAGAAGTAACGGAACGGACGTCATCTAGCAATGACCAAGAAGTGATCCTGAACACCTACTTACGTCATACATAACTCAGACCGTGTTCACTTCCCGGACTCCGCCGAGAAGAGACCATCATGGCTACACACGCAGTTGATGTATTTTAATTGGGTCAAGTGACAAGTTATCTACAATCGGACATTAACAAATTCCCATCTGCCTCATAACCGCGGGCACGGCTTTCGAAAGATAATACCCTGCAGGGTTGTCCCAACTTAGCCCATCATAAGCTCTCACGGTCAACGAAGGATAAACCTTCTCCCGGAAGGACCCGATCAGTCTCGGAATTCCGGTTTACAAGACATCTCGACAATGGTAAAACAAGACCAGCAAAGCCGCCCGAATGTGCCGACAAATCCCGATAGGAGCTGCACATATCTCGTTCTCAGGGCACACCGGATAAGTCAAGCTACGAGTAAAACCAGACCTTGAGTTTCCCCGAGGTGGCCCCGCAGGCTGCTCGGTTCGGACCAACACTCGAAGGAGCACTGGCCCGGGGGGGTTAAAATAAGATGACCCTCGGGCTCGCGAAAACCCGGGGGAAAAAGGCTTAGATAGCAAATGGTAAAACCAAGGTTGGGCCTTGCTGGAGGAGTTTTATTCAAGGCGAACTGTCAAGGGGGTCCCATAAATCACCCGACCGTGTAAGGAACGCAAACTCAAGGAATATAATCCCGGTATAACAGTAACTAGGGCGGCAAGAGTGGAACAAAACACCAGGCATAAGGCCGAGCCTTCCACCCTTTAACAAAATATATAGATGCATTAATTAAATAAGAGATATTGTGATATCCCAACATATCCATGTTCCGACATGGAACAAACTTCAACTTCACCTGCAACTAGCAACGCTATAAGAGGGGCTGAGCAAAAGCGGTAACATAGCCAAACAACGGTTTGCTAGGAAAGGATGGTTAGGGCTGACATGGCTAAAATGGGAGACATGATATAGCAAGTGGCAGGTAGCGGAGCATGGCAATAGAGCGAACAACTAGCATAGCAAAGATAGAAGTGATTTCGAGGGGTGGTCATCTTGCCTGCAAGGTTCTCAGAGTTGTCGAAAGCTTGATCCTCGTAAGCGTACTCGACAGGTTCCTCGTTCGCGAACTCGTCTCCCGGCTCTACCCATGACAAGAACACAAACAAACGGAACCACAATCAACAACGAGAAATGCACAAGCAACATGATGCAAAACATGTATGATATGCAAGATATGATATGCGATGCATATGCGTGCTCCGGAAGGAAAATGATGAACATGGCAGTAACTTGGCAAACCAAGCATTCCACTGGAAAGATAAGGTGATTTCGGTCGAAATCGATATAAAGATCACCGGAATCGGATGCACGGTTTGCAAATGGCAAGCAAAACAAGAATGACACGAATCTGCGATAAACAGCAAGATAGCACTTAAAATGCAACAAGCAACAATGCAACAGCTCCCCAACATAGCAACAAAGCATATGGCAGTAATCTACAGGATATGCTCGACAAAAGATGAACACTGAGCTACGGCTAGTTCACAATAGATCAAGCTCAAACAAGCATGCCAAAAGTGCAAAAGATTACAGGTTCACAGACTTGGTGAAAAACTGGACTTGGCAGAAAATAGCATCAGGTAGCAAAGTTCAGAGCACAAAATCAACATGCTACAGGAACTTAACATAGCAAAACAAGGCATGATAGTGTTCTACTAGATGCACATGACAAAAGTCCCTTACTGATCATAAGCCAAAAAGGACCAGAAGATATGATGGCAAGCATGTAAACATAGCAAGTTTCGTTATCAGGTTTCAGACTTAGCAGAAAACAGAGCATGGTAGAAATATTAATAAGTAGGCCTCTTTGTGAGCTTGATGCACTCACTACAGAGCAATGCATGACAAACTAAGCATACCTACAGCAAGATGGCATGTTTATGAAGCTATCCATGGCAAGAACAATAGCATAGCATGTATGGATCAACTACAATAAGCTTGGCAAAATTGCATATCATGTTAAGAATCTGCCAGAAATATCTTATAGCAAAAGTAGAGAAAGATTGAGTCATGCTATGGCACTCCATAATTGCAAAAAATTGCAGGAATGGATCAATTACAACTATAGCTACAAAACATCCTTACTGAACATCTCCAAAATATGCATGGATCTCTCTGTAGCGTCATGTTTACATGGCAACAAAATTACAGCAGACAAGGACTTGGAGAAATCATCAAGTCCCTGAAATCAGAAATATTACGGGGCCTACTTTGCATGCTTGTGTTAGTCACCACAGGGATTAAAAAATACATGTACTACACCACTGGAAAGATGGCATGACATACTTCAAAACACATGTAGAGCTCATGCTCAAAAGATGCACAGAATAAATGATACAAAAATGACAAATCTCCAAGTTCTGCTAAGAACCAGAGAATAACAGCAACTAGCCCTCTTCCAACAGAGCTTTGGGCATCAAGATGACCTCTAATGAACATGGTGCAATTGAGCAAAATGAAGAGCATCACGAGGCGAACAATTTGACATATTACACGCGCGAATCGGAGCTACATGCACGGAGTTATCGCATCGCGAACAGAGCAAGATGCTGAAGATTTCTGAGGACTTGAAGGAATTAGGGGGGCAAGAAAAGTCAACGTACAGAGAGTCGGATCTGGATTGAGCGTTGCTCGCTCGAGCATGGGCTCAGGCCGATGGCGTTCGCCGGCGGGAGGAAGAGGAAGCCGGAGGGGCGACGGCCGGCGAGGGGGACCGGAGGTGGGGGTCGCCGGCGGAGGCGCGGCGGCGGGCGGCGCGGGGCCGGTGGCGGCGGAAGGCGCGCGGGCGCGCGGGCGAGCGCCTCGGGCGGCGGCGGCGGCGGCCCGGGCGGGGCCCCCCTGGGCCCGGCGGCGTGGGGAGAGAGAGGAGGCGACGTGTCGCCACGGGATTGGACGGGGCGCGGCGGCGGACGACGCGGGCCTGGAGGGCCGGCGGCGGGGCGAGGCGGAGGCGGGCCACGTGGCGCTCGCCGGTTGGCCGGGCGGCGCGGCGGACGTTGTCCGGCCGGAGTGGACGCGTCCGGCGCGGCGCGGAGGGAGAGGGTTAGGGTTTGTCTGCAGTTTCGTTTTTCGGGGGAGATGGAGTTTTATAGGTAGAGGGAGCTAGGAGACTCCAAATGAGGTGCGGTTTTGAGCTGGTTTTGGAGGGGGTTTTTGCTGGACAATCAAATGGACTTTGCGGATGCCCGGTTAACCGTTGGAGTACCAAACGACCTCCGAATGGAACGAAACTTGACCGGTAGTCTCCGGGTGGTATATTAAGGCCACTTGACAAGCCTCGGTCCATTCCGAGAAAGTTTGACACACGCACACGAAAGAAAACAAGAGGGGTGCACCGGAGGAGATAGGAGCGCCGGATTGGAAAACGGACAACGGGAAAAATGCTCGGAAGCATGAGACGAACACGTATGCGAATGCAATGCACATGATGACAAGATATGAAAATGCATGACATGACAAAATACAAAACGAAAGACAAAACCCGACAACGGAGGGAAAATCATAACACATAGCCGGAAATGGCAAGAGTCGGAGTTACAAATATGGCAAGTTACATGCGGGGTGTTACAGCCGAGCTGGCCCCTTGAGTTTTAGTGGGAGGTATTTGATGGCGTGAAGATCATCTCCGCGGTCCATATGGATGTGGAGAATAAAATCCTCGATCCATACCGCGGGATTGGTTGTTCCATCGTATGATTCAATATTTACGGGTTTAAACCCTTCTGGGAATTCATGATCCATTACTTCGTCAGTGAAGCAAAGAGGGTGCGCGGCGCCTCTATATCGTGCCGCATCGCGACGTAGCTCCGATGGAGTTCGTCTGCGGTTTTTGGCCCGGGCGTGACTAGGTTTGTCACGTCCGAATAGGTAGTCGTCGTCGCGTGTCGAGGCACGTCCTCGCGATCCATATATCGATCTTGTATGTCCTGCTCTACTATCCAGGTCCTGCCGAAGGTCATATGTGTAACCCCGAGCTGTTTATCCCTGCCTTTACGGCGAGGTGGGGCGGTCTAGTGTTCGGCTTGAGTTGCCACTTTATCCCGACCGCGCCGTGGTCGTTCAGCCACATTGCGCGATCATGGTACGGGCTCCGGTGCCTCGTCATTGAACTGAGGTAGCAATTTGCACTTCGGGTAACTTTAGGCTGGGCGCTTAAGGCCATATTCTTTGGCTGCCAGGACATCATTCCATCTATCATTGAGCAGATCTTGATCAGCTTGAAGCTGATGCTGCTTCTATTTCAGGCTCCTTCCAGTGGCTATTAGCTGGCACTTAAAGCGCTCTTGCTCGAGAGGTTCCTCAGGCATGATAAAATCCTCGTTGCCAAGGCTCGCCTCATCCTCGGAGGTTGGAAGATAAGTGCTGCCCTCTGAGTCGTCATTTATGGCCTGTTCACCAAGGCTAACTTGCCCATCTTCCCGATCGTCCTGTTCGGTCGTTTGTTCGTCGGGATCTTCTTTGTCTTCGGCACCGTCCGGAGTGTGATCGTCTCCTGTGCCGGTGTTGCTGTCCTTGCTGCGGCGGGATTTAGAGCGGCGCCGCTGACGCCAGCGCTTTGGTTGTGTCTTAGGAGGCTCATCCTCAACTGGATTTTCCTTGTCCTCGTTGTAATTCTCTTTGGGTGTATCCACCATGTATACGTCATACGAAGAAGTGGCCGTCCAGCGTCCAGTAAATGGCGGGTTTTGGCCATGCTCCTCATCTGCATCGTCGTCCATACCGTCGATTTCTTCGGAGCCATAATCGAGCATGTCGGTTAAGTCCTCGACATTGGCCATGTAGTGGGTGCCGGGTGGGAAGCAAAATTCCCCGTCATCAGCCTCCAGTTCGAACCGATATAGTTCGGCTGTGAGTCCCCCCGCTGACACTACAAAAAAAGACACATCCGTGACATTTTGGGCCGAACGAAAATCTTTTCTGTCATACTTGGCGCTTCTATGACGATTATTGATACAAAACCCGGTATCATCATAGATGTGGTGGGGTCCTACTTCTATGACAAAAAATCATGACAGAAAATGGGCATTTCGTCCTGGGTGGGCCGGAGACGCAGCTGCATGACATTCTTTGGGCCGTCCATGACGAAAAAACCGTGGTAGAAGCGAGGGCGCGGAAAATATCGGGGAGTCCCCGGTTACGGTGGGTGGTCGGGGCCGAGCGATGCGCGTTTCTCTCGTACGTACGCGCGTGTGTGCGGAGCGTTGGGCTCTAACTGAACCCGAGCGAGGCGTTGGGCTCTAACTAAACCCGAGCGATTGCACTGCAGGCTACGCGTTACTGAACCCGAGCGATCGATCGATGGCTATTAACTGAACCCGATCGAGCGATTCCTTCGCTACTACTGCAAACTGAAGCCGGTCGATGCTGCCTCAGGATGAACAGTGAGCGTTGCGGGGGGGGGGGGTGGATGAACAGTTCCCAATGGGGGTGGATGAACAGGACCCCGTGGTGTTGCCTCTGGATGAACAGTACCCCAATCGATCGAGTCGGTTGCGGCTGGATGAACAGGACCCCGTGGAGGGCTGGAGGAACAGGACCACCCCGTGGAGGGCAGGATGAACAGTAGACGGTGGAGGGCAGGATGAACAGTATCCCGTGGAGGGGTGGTTGAACAGGAGCCCATGGAGAGGGCTGGTTGAACAATAGTCGATGGAGTAGCGCGCGGTGGAGGCTGGATGAACAGGAGCCCGTGGATGAACAGTCGCAGGTGGAGGCTGGAGGAGGTCGATGGTGGATGAACAGTAGCCCGTGGAGGCTGGAGGGGGTTGATGGTGGAGATGAACAGTATCCCATGGAGTCCCGTTTTGGGGTACGCCACACCCCTCCCGATGAACAGGACCCCTGTTTCGACCGTAGTGCTCCAACACAAGTCCGTTTCCTCCGTTTTGCGGTACGCCACACCCCTCCCGATCAACAGGACCCCCATTTCGACCGTAGGAGGTCCGTTTCCTCCGTTTTGCGGTACGCCAGACCCCTCCCGATGAACAGGCTCCCGTTTCGAACGTGGCCGGTCGAACACAAGGCCGTTTCCTCCGTTCTGCGGTATGCCAGGCCTCGTTTCCATAGTCTGTTCCGTCCAAGCCCTCCCGATGAACACGACGACGCATTCCGTTCCGACCCAGCCGGTTGGCTCCCCATGAACACGACGACGACATTGTTTCTCCGTTCCGACCCAGCATGTACACGAGCCCTGGCCATACGTATGCGCGAGTAGGCGTTCGAGACCCTGCCCGTATGTACTTACGTGGCCGTATTTTCTTTCTTGCACACTGGCCGCTGTACGTACATGTACATGCTACGTGCGCGCCTCTACTACGACACATGCGCGCCTCTACATCGACCAGTATGTACGTACACGTTCGCGACCAGAATGACACCGCTATGTACGCTTCGACCAGGTGGGTCCCGACTGTCAGGCACTTCCTTGCCTGCGAAGATGTAGCTGGTGGGTCCCAGCAGTCAGGGGGGCGAATCGTTTTTTTCGGACGCACTTCCTTGCGTGCGAAGATGTAGCTGGTGGGTCCCAGCAGTCAGGGGGAAACGTTTTTTCGCGAAATACGGTGGCCCGTCCGGTGGGTCCCCGCTGTCAGGTGGAGGAATAATTATTTTGCGCGTAATAAGGAGGAACTTCCTTGCTGCGGCCGTGGACCCAGCTGTCAGCCTCTCCACGTACAGTCCACGTCCGATGGACGCCGTTCCTTGACCACGTTGACCATGCCACGCCGAGAGCACCAGGGCGGTGGACGACGGCGAGGCCTAGGAAGGGGATGACACAGAGCCGGGGAAGACGCGGCAGTGGATGCCCGCGCGTAGAGGAGTACGAGGGTTCACTGATTCGCTGCGGTGTGAGGCTGCCGTCGCCTCAGAATAATAGGGGGTGTGGGTGAGTAGAGGGATCGTCTGGCCAGCGGTGGGAATAGTAGGGGGCGGTGAGGCCTCCACGGCAGCACAGTCGGCCACGGGAGGCAGGAGCATGCGGCACGACCGGCGCTGCTTTGGGCGGCTGGAGCAACAAGACCAGAGGTTGAAGAAGCACTACGGCCGTTGGATGGACATCGTACGGTCACTAGAGCTAGAATCGTTCATATTGACTAAGTTGACAAAGCACTCCGTCCCCGTCAGTAGGCCCACAAGTCAGCCTCCCACCAAGGTGGGTCCCAACTAGCAGGGGGACTATTCTTTTTTTGTGCGTAATAAGGAGGCACTTCCTTGCGTGCGAAGATATAGCTAGTGGGTCCGACCTGTCAGCGGTGGGAACGTTTTTTTCGCGAAATACAGAGGCCCTTCCGGTGGGTCCCAGCTGTCAGGTAGAGGAATCATTATTTTGTGCGTAATAAGGAGGCATTTCCTTGCGTGCGGCCGTGGACCCAGCTGTCAGCCTCTCCATGCACAGTCTACTTCTGATGGTGTCGTTCGTTGACCATGTTGACCACTCTGCGCCGAGCGCATCCAAGGTGGTGGACGACGGCGTGGCCCCGGACAGCAACGAGCCGGAGATGGGAAGACGCGGGAGTAGAGTCGCAGACGGAGAGGTGTACGAGGGTTAACTGGTTCTGGTGCGGTGTGGTTCGGCAGTCGGTGCAGAAGAACAGGAGGTGTGGAGGGGTGGAGGGATGGCCTGGCCAACGGTGGAGTAGCTCTTCACAGTGAAGCGTGCTAAGCAGAGCTGCTAGCAGCAGGAGGCGGGAGCAGGTTGTCCTGGCGGCGCTGGAGGAAGAAGACGAGAGATTGAAGATGGATGCCGGTCGTTGGATGTAAATCCAACGGCTAACGATGTCAGAATCATTTGTTGACTAAGTTGACAACGACTTGCATTGGCTTCGGCCTATTGGCCCACATTTCAGCCTCCAAAAATGTGGCACGTATTCAACCCATTTTTTCAGAATTTACAATCTTTTTTTTGCGGGGTAGAATTTACAGTCCATTTGATCTCTTTTTCTTTTGAATTACAGTCCATTAGCTGGGCTGGGTGAACAAATAATGTAGCGTCCATGCGGCCCATTTATGTTTTTCCTAAAAAATTACAGGCCATTTGCACTTTCTCGAAATACACGATTTTGCTGGGCTGATTCTAATTATAATGTTGGGGTGGGCCCAACAATGTTATCAAAAAATAAACAGGGGCTGAGCATTTTGTTATATATATATTTAAATAATAAGTGATTTATTTTACATTGGTCCTTAAATCTTACCAAGCTTTTGTACACAATCACCAGGATTTTCGTTCCAAAAAAATCCAGGATTTTATTGTTAAGAAATTATTTTTATAAGTTAACAAGATGTGGGATATTGTTTTCTTACATATGTAAGTATCTGTTAAATATATGATGAAAATAACAATAATATATAATAACATATAAAATAATTTAAATATATATAATATAGTTAGAAGGGAAACATAAGTTGGACCAGGCGTTCCTATTCTTATATAGAAAAATAGAACAGACCTCTGCGTTTTCTTCAAAAAAATACATAAATTGGGCTGACGATGTTTCAGGAAAAATAAAACCTCGGATGGGAGGTCCATAGGCCGGTCGATACATGACAGCCCTCAAGAAAATACAAACAGCCTTATGGACCTCCCATCCGAGGTCGTGGGCTGCGCATGTTAAAAAAGAAAGCCTAGACGGGGCAGCCCAAAACCCAGCTGATACTTGCTGCCCCAGTGATAATAAATGATACCTGCCAGCTCCCCGGCTTCGTTGTGAATTTATCTCCTATAGTAACTACGTTGAAGCACCTAAAAAATGTAAATATGTTGACAAACCCGTGGGCCCCAACGTCAGTATAGCATTAGGAGGAAGTATTTTTTCGATGAGGCACTTGCTTGCGTACGGCCATAGACCTGGTGGGTCCCGACTGTCCGCCTCTCCACATACAGTCCTCTCCAGATTCCTCTCGTTTGTTCAGCATGTTCACAATGGCAGACAGCGGCATCGCGGCGAGCGCACAAAGGCGCAGGAGGAGATCCGACAACCTGAGGAAGTGCCTTATTAGTAACGAAACAACTGAACTAGCCCAGTGGCCGAGTGACACTACCCGACAGCTGTTCCGCCCGGGTTCGATTCCACCTGTGCAGAGAAAATATCTCCAAATTTTTTGCCTCTGCCTTTATTGACATGTGGGTCCCAATTGTCATCTACGCACACCACGTCCTACACTTGCCAAAACTTCGTCCCTCGTTTTCTCTGTTTTTCGCACACTCGACATTGTGTGGGCATTTTGAAAATAGCATATCTTTTTGACTGTGCATCATATGAAGATGTGCTATGCATGAATGTTGATCAGCATGATGTTAACTGGCTGGTAGTTCCAGTTTCGACCATGAATAAAACTTCCAGCATGATGTTAACACTGTTTGAAAAGGCCGTGTTAATATAAATGCTCTGCCTCTGAAAGTTGCAGTTTCTTATCTGAAACTAAACTTGGAGTTTCTTCTCTGAGAATCACATTGTCTGCACTTTTTATACTCATATGAAACTACATTTTTCTAAGTGCTAAAAATAGATCTCTAGAATTCATAAAATACTTCATATGCTCAATACTGCAAATCTGAAATTCAAAAGACATTCATATCTGAAAGTACTCTCAAAATACACAACACAAAACACAATTCACAACCTGCAAATACTAACAACCCTAAGCTCCTCCTGACAATTCACAACCTGCCCGACTATTGGTCTGGGGGGGCAAATCCCTCCTATTCCTCGGCGGCAGACAGCCGCCCCGTGAGACGATGTGAACGGCGAGGGAGAGGATGGCGGGGAAGCGTCGTCGGGCCAACTGTTTTTCTCCTCTTGCAGTTGGGTTCGGTCGACGAAGACTCCACCGGCTCGCTCTGGCACGTCACCCTCACAAACGGCACCCTGTAGATGCTCGATCCTTCAATCTCTGGTGGATGCTCCATCTGGGATCGATACTCCCACCACCGCTCCCTCACGATCGGATTCGGTGAATCTGTTTGCTCCATGGCCCAGAGGAGCAGCTCTATGTACTCCCGCGCGACTCCCTCCGGGAGTATCGCCGCCTTTTCGCTCTGTTGCAGATATTTGGCCATGGATGTCGCCATCGCCGCTAGTTGGTCCTTGTTGTCAAACCAAGACTGTATCTCCAACATCCTAGCTAGCTTCACAGGGTCGCCGTCTGCGATCCTCACGTATCGGTTGTACTCCTCCATCGATCTACTTCTCCACAGCACCTTCACTCGCCGGCGGTGGTTTTTGAATGGAAGAGGAGAGGAGCAGCGCTGGTTTTGGTTTAGAACGGGAGAGGAGCGACGCTGGTTTTGGATTGGAACAGGAGAGGAGGGGCGGTGGTTTTGAAATGGAAGAGGAGAGGAGCGGCGCTAGATTTAGATTGGAACAGGAGAGGAGCGGCGGTGGTTTAAGAGGAGAAGAGCGGAAGAGCGGCGCTGGTCTTGGAAGTATTTTTTTGTTTTGCGTATTTTGGGTCAAAGTTTGACCACGTACTGTATTTGACAAGCAAAATGTGAATGCATGTCACCAAAAATTGTATCGTTTGGTTCGTATCTGAATGTACTTTCAAATTATATTATTTTTGCAACGTATAACATATATTTTATTTGCGAAAATCATGGTCAATTATGACCCAGAATAAAAGGGAGACTAGTTAATGTGGGGTCGCTTTCTTAATTGAAGGGTAAATTGATTTTGATTTTGATCCAGTCACAGCGCGCCGGCCCTCTCGTCCAATCCTAAATCGCTGCCGCACGCTCCTCTCCCTCTTCTCCATTGCAAAACCACCTCCTCTCCTCTCCATCATCTCCATTCCAAAACCACCGTCTCGCCTCTCCCTCTTCTCCATTGCAAAACCACCTCCTCTCTCCTCGGACGAGGATCCCCTGACGTAGCCCATCCTGCCATTGAGACACTGACACATGGGTCCCACCAAGCGCGGGGCCCACCTGTCAGCGACCGAAAGGCAGGGGAACCTCTCCTCTCCATCATCTCCATTCCAAAACCACTGTCTCGCCTCTCCCTCTTCTCTATTGCAAGACCACCGTCTCTCCTCCCATCTTCCAAAGCTAGCACCGGACCACTCAGAAGGACATCTATGGAGGGGATGCAGCAGCGAATCTGGCAGATCGCCGGCGGCGACCAGGCAAAGTTAGCCAGGTTGAAGGAGATCCTTACTTGGTTTGACAATGAGTGGGAGATTTCGAGGACGGTGAGGGCCATGTGGCAATGTATGCGAAAGAGCGAGACGACGGCGATGAGGGCGGCGATGTACTCCTCGGCGGCAGTCACGCCGCAGTCCTTCGAGTTCATCGAGTATCTCCTCTGGGCGATGGAGCAGACAGATTCGCCCGAGGCGAAAGTCAGGCGGAGGTGGTGGGCGTACAGGTCGAAGGTCGAGCACCCAGAGGATAACGAATCGATCGAGTACGGTGTGCCGTTCGTGAGGGTGCAGAGCCAGCCGGAGCCACAGGAGTATTCGTTCTCCCACCGCAAGAGGAGGCCGGATGGCGCGACGTCGCTTCCCCGCCGTTCTCCACGGTTCCCTCGACGCTCGCCTCGTTTCAACGGCGTCGGTAGGGTTTAAGGTAAGCTTCGCACTAACCTAATCTTCCATCTGCTCATGCTTACAATCAGTGTGACAACTAATAAAAATCATGCTTACAATCAGTCTCCGAGTACTACGCCAATCACCCTAAAATAGCTCTGGACCTTTGGGTCAAAGTTGTGACACTGTGTACAAATAAAGAAAAATAGATTGGTGCTTCTTTCAGAAAAGAGTACACCCCTAGAAAACTGCCAATATAAGCTACTAGTATTTTTTAAGTCTAAGCTACTAGTATTTGGTTAGAGGATTTGCTGCCGAGAAAGATCCGTCCACAGTGAGCGCCACACATCCCACTGATGGTGGTGGATGCCAATGCTTAGATGGAGCAGGGTTGGTGTCGGTAATTTTTACTTGGCACCTCGCACTCTGCATATATGCCGGTTCCATCCGTACATTTGTGCAGTTCCACCAAAATGCAGCTGAATAACCCTGTTTGCACAGATAATGAAAAGGCGTGATTAGATTATAGTGGCACTAGTTGATGAAACATACACTAATAAACAGAAGAAAATATTACATCATACTGGAAATCGACCCAAGTCTCCCCGATACACCTTCTGCCAGTGATGAACATCAGTGTACAGCGGTAGTACAAGGAGGGGCCTTGAGACATTCAAATCTCTATTTTTGTGCAGATCAACTAAAATTAAGCACCCCAGTTTGCAGAAACGCTTAAACATTAACAATGGGACTAGTTGATGAAACATACATTAACAAAGAGAAGCACTTTCTTTATCTACATTGGAAATGAAATGATAGAGAGGACACTCGCTCTATTTTAACTGTATTATTACTTCATTTTATCAGTGACACTAGGGTCGAGCAGGTGGCAAACGAGGTGTACCGTGCGTCGCAAGGATGAAGGCCGGGGGTGCTTAGACTGGGATGCTGAAGCTGGCTCTTTCAGTCCCTATCTTCCCCCTGATGTTTCTGTGGTAGCATTTGGGTTGTAATCCAAACTTGGTCGAGCTGGTGCTGCGTCCCCCTACCTGCCTAGCTTATGTGGCGAACTTGTCTCCTGCTAGTACTCAGTCCGTTCTAGTAGTAGTTGCATAACTGCCCGTTTACACTGAGATGTTGTCGGATAATGGTTCTCTATGGTTGGGTTTCTTTAATGAAATCGGAGGGAACCCCCTCTTTCGATATATAAAAAAACAGTGGCACTAGCGGTGCCAAAACATTGCCTCAAATTAATAGTGCCACTAGATTAAGGTGCAAAATAATAACATTACTGCTTTATCATGGCAGTGCCAAAACAGTAGCACAAGAGCAGGATCAACATGCAGGATCTTTGGCAAACGGTCAGACCAAAAAGGAACATACCTCGTGATGGGAACCATATCTGCAGTCAACGCCATCGTAGAAGGGATGACACCAGTCACCAACATGGATGATTCAATTCATGGGACCTTTTGGTGCAGTTCACCTAAAATGAAGCAATGTCCCATGAGCTAGCAGCTTCTTCTTCTTCTTTTTAAGAAAAGGGCTCCAGCCCCGGTTCCATTTCCATCAGAAAACGAAACCCACAGAGCTTCTTCATTAGTTGCAATAAAATTGAGCAACATCAAGGTTGGTCGTGAAGCTCCTGGAGAGTAGGCGGACCAGGACAGTTGCATCTCTAACGAAAAGAAGCAACTTATCTTAATGGGAAATTTAGCAGGACATGAAAAAAAGTGCCATTGATTCATATTACTGGAGGCATTACATTGAAAACAACATTGGTTTAACGTGTCCTTACTTTTAACAGTGCGACTGCTACATTTTACCAGTGGCATTACATAAGAGCGGCTCGGGGCAACAAACATCAGAAGAGGATATCTGGGTTGGTCCCATTTTTGTTCGGTATATAGCCACCTTATACTGTGTGAGGCTAGCAAATCTAGTGCTGGACTTACTCTGTTGACTTGTCCCCCAGTCCCCACTTTCTTTCCTTTTTCAACCAATAGATCGGGTTTATATTGAGTTTGTACTGCGTTCCCTTTATTTCCCTATTAGACCTAGAGACCAGTTGGATAGCCAGTCTCTGCTACTTTTCGCCCCCATTATTTCCTCTTTCGACCAAGTCCTAGATTCAGGTAACAAATCTTCCCCCACCCCCACCCCCTTTCTTCCTTGTTTGAACCAAGTACTACTAGATTCGAGTGCATGAACTAGTTTTACCTCTTAACAGTAAAAAATTAGGTGGTTTTCGAACAGCCGATCGATCCTATCTACACGAGGGGGCCTGAGAAATAGTAAAAGATACAAATGCAGCGACGTCAGGAGCTCGGGAAGTAGAGCAAGGCCGGTTTCGAAGGAAGTTATACCTGAGGGTCGCCGGGATGTCGCTAGGTGGGCGGCGGGAGGCCGGATCTGCCCACACTACGGCAGCGAGGAAGAAGGGGTGGGAGGCCCTCCCTCGCCAGCGATGCTTGGGAGAGAACGGCAAGGCACGCTGATCGGGACGCGCCGGCAGTGGGTAAGAGCCGTCGCCGAGGACGACCGCGTGAACGTTGCACCTTCTCACCTTCCCCGGCGGAGAGGATCCGGCTGGATCTGTGACCAGCGGTGAGTAGAGAGAGAGTGTGGCCACCGCTGTCGTGTTTAGATCTGGAGAGGACGAGACAGTGTGAAGAGAGCAACACTAGCAAGCAAGCGCGGAGGCTCCTGCCTATATAGTGGAGTACTAGTTTTCTTTTGTCTACCGGCCGGAGCCGGCTTGACCTCGGCAATGACTGTCGAGAAGTCTTCATGCACGTGCCCCGGAGGCGCAGTTGTCGTCATTTTGATCTGAAGCACCGGATTATAACATATAACACGAAAAAATGCCACATGACAAGAAATCATAACCTCACTGCCCAAAGGAGACAAGATGAATCCCGACGGACAAACTAGACGAGGATCAAAGCTCAAATTAAAGATAAACTCGTAGAAAAGGGGTCCGTCGATAGATGTCCTAATTAACATAGCCGGCTTGACCTAGATGGCAGCCGAGTAGTCTTCGTGCATGTGCCCCCAATGACTAGCCCAACTCAGTTGTCGCTGTTTAACCCTCGCAGTGATCCGAAGCACATGACACCTAATTTTGCGAGATGACAAGAAACCTTTTTTTAGATTTCTCACCAGAACTACAGCCCTGTACAACACAGCCTGCACGATATGTAGACGATAGCCAATCCAGGCGTGTCTGCTGGAGTCTGGTCACATGCATGGACGAACTGATCTTCCGTGTCTTGCAGGGATCGTCCAGGTACCAAGGTGGAGTATGTGCTTCTATTAACTCAGCCGACTTGCGGGGCCGGGGAGTGTGCCTATGGTCGGTTCTCAATTGCGGTCCCACATGTGTGTGCAAACGCAATATGACGCGCGTTCCATTCGGAGAGCGGCGTGCCAGACCGACCGACCGTCTGGGGTGCGACGCGAACGCGACGGGCGTGCTGTATACTCCGTACATGTGTACCGCCGTTTTCTTGAGGCTTTGCTCCATGGCGCAATCCATGGATACAAAATTAGTATACTGTACTATTTAAAAGTCGAGGGCGGGGCTTTTCCCGCGCGGTAGGCGGGGCAGTTCCGCCTAGTCGGTTCGACAGAGACGCGAGAAGATGAGGGAGTAGGCTGCTGCAAACGTAGGGCTGTGTGATTTGACAGTGAGTTACTGCTGGACAGGTGGGGCCCGGTGATTTGACTTGCCATTATCATTTTAACTGCGGCGCTACGACCGGCTTGAGTCTCCCGATTCCTGACCACCTCCATACAGGTGCCTCTCCCGATGCTCCACCATGTAGAGGCTGGCTCTTGCTTGAGAGCCCACTCCTCCACTTTTTCCTTGCCTCTTTCCCCCACATATGCAAAAATGCCATGTAAAGCGGGCTTATAGCCCACTATTGTACTTGATCCTACAGGTGCTAAGCCTGCCACATAGGCATAAAGTCTGATGTGGCAAGTTAATTAAGAAGAGAGAGACTAGTTTGGTGACCCCAGGAAGAAACGGTGCTAAGCGCGTGTACCTAGATGAAGCAAACTTAGCAATAAAAAACTAAGCACCTATGCATTGGGGACTTGAGTTGCTAAGCCATTTAATGCCCATAGCACCTCATCTAAGCACCATTTCATTGGAAGAGGTCACTCCTTGGCAAATGCAATAAATACTACGAAGAAAGAGATAGAGAGAAGTAAACAAAAAATACTCTTATAGCCAACCTTATAGCTAACCTTGTTGTATGAGTGACTAAGTGATGACTATGTATGACATGCCAACATCAGATAGCCTAACGCACCGTGTTAAATCTCCAAGGGCGCGACCGCGCGAGCGAGGCGACGGTCGTGGTAGGCGCGACCATGATACGGGCTGCTGGCAGCCCTTGGATCTGAGATCGAACGGTCGCATGCTAAGTTGCTGAAAATTTGCAGAATAACCCTCCAGGATAGGATATTCACCCATAGGTCTAGAATCACGCCATGCAACCGTTCGATCTCAGATCCAAGGGCTCTCAGAAGCCCGTATCATGGGAGAATGGAAAGCTTCGTATCACCTGTAATTTTCCCGACGCTTGACATGACATCGAAAGCCATTTAATTGGGCGTCGAGTAGACATGACATCTAATTGGGCCCCCATAGTACTGTGCATGAATCCATTTATCCACCAGGCAAGCCACTACCCTGCCATTCGCACGCGCCCCCCCACTCGACATTTTTACAATCGATAAACCGCTCCTAGTCGTCCCGTCCTTTCACATTACGGCAGTTCCACTAATCCTAACCCTCCTCCCAAATCCATGGCGTCCCAAATCTCCATGATCGGCGGTGAGTACAAGGTTAGAACCATCACCGGCGATGAGTTCGACGTCATCTACACCCGTTCTTCCGCAACGGTGAAAGAATGCCTTGCTCGCTTCAAACGCATGTTCGAAAACTCAAATGATGAGTGGGTCGCTGGGCTAGATGTTGAGTACACCACAGTCCTGGGAAGCGAGAAGAAACTAAAGGAGGCAGAGAAGAAGAAGCCCGCCGTGATCCAGGTTTGCGTGCATGACTTATGCTTGGTCTACCACATATGCCATGCCGACGTTGAGTGCGAGGAATTTAAGAAGTTCCTCAAGGGCGGCCGAGTCAAATTCGTTACTGTAGACTTTAGGAACGACAAGGAAATCCTGGGTCGGATAGGCCTCGTTGTAGGCGACCCCTTCGACCTCCAGAAGGAAGGGCTGGTGCCCTCCCTTGATCAGCCTTCAATGCTGACCCTGGCAGGAGCCATGGTTCATCCTTCGTACGGTAAACTAGAGAAACCTCCGTACACGTTTCATCGTCATGCATGGCAGTGGAATGTACTAGATATGGACCACATCCACTATGCTGCAATGGATGGCTACCTTTGTTTCAATATCTACAAGGGTTGGATGAAGAGCAAGAGCCAAGTGTGCGGTTCAAGCAAAGAAGTATCGCCCAAGAGGAAGAGGGACAAGGACGAAGTCGAGGACGTGGACGAGGACTCCGAGTAAGGTGGCAGTGTCGTTGCTCATGGTGGTTCTAATGCAGTGTCTACCGGATTAGTTGCTTAGTTTAATTTCTGGTGTGCTTAGTTTTATTTGAGGGGTGTGTTGTGCTGAGCCCCCAGCAGAACTATGTTATGTTTCTTCTCGTTATATTTCGTACATTTCATCTTTTAGTTGGTATAGTACTACCACTCGTTTCTTGACATTATATACGTACAATATATATGGCCAACATCATATAGCCAGCAGTTTAGTTGTCAAAGAATTTCAGGGTGCTTAGTTTTGTCAAAGAATTCCAGGGTGCTTAGTTTTATTTGAGGGGTGTGTTGTGCTGGACACCATTAACTTATCATTGTGAGAATCGGCTTATTTTTGTCATGTAACATGGTCAACGGGGTTTGACGTGAAAATAACAATGTCTAATGGCATTTCTGAGCAAACATCTAACTTAACGATGGCATTTTTTAGATATCTAATTGCATTTTTGAGCAGGCATCTCACGGATCGATGGCATTTTTTGAGTAGTTGTAACTTCTAATGGCAAAACTGAGTAGTGATACACAACTAGTGGCATAAATAATAAGAACCCAAGAATTAAATAGGGCTAATTTCTTTATTTTATTTCTTTATACCTTTGTGTGCGAAACAATATACGCTGCCTACCGCCAGATTTTCTTTACAGAGGCAACATAGAACTATATGAGTGCCCTGTTAAATTTTGGAATTATTCCGGGTTCGTTTGGCCTTTTTATACATTAATTGAGTTTCTGGTCATTTAATGTGCATAATTCAAATTTGAACTACAAGCACATGCTCCCGTGCACCAAAGTTGACTGAAAAATCACATGTGTGTCCTCGGGTGAATTTCTAGGTCCCATGCAAGAAATGGGAATGAAATTCAAACATCTGGGCATCGTGGTTCGGCCGAGAACATTGAGAAGCTTGGTTTTAAAATTCTTGTAAATCCAAAACACGCCTGAAAATCATGAAACTTGGCATGGTGTCATGTCATGGTACTACCATGCTGTGGTAAAAAATGCAGAATAGGAACAAGTTTTGGTATAAGTTTCTTGCAAACCGGAGCTTCTCTCAAGAAGGCTCGTGGTTCTGAGAGGGAACGTGTCACCTTTGTGTGCATAATTCAAATTTTAAATACAAGCACATGCTCCAGTGCACCAAAGCTGGTTGAAAAATCACATGTGTGTCCTCGGGTAAATTTCTAGGTCCCATGCCAGAAATGGGAATGAAATTCAAACATCTGGGCGTCATGGCTCGGCTGGAAACATTGAGAAACTTGGTTTTTTAATTCCTGTAAATCCGAAACACGCATGAAAATCATGAAACTTGGCTTGGTGCCATGACATGGCACCAACATGCTGTGGTAATTTTGCTGTCCGATTTGCGAAGGCGCACACATTAACAATCAACAAAGTCATTTTGGAACAAGTGTTGTCACGTTACAATCGGAAACACAAGTATTATTGAAACCGTGGGCGTTCTATTTACCATTTACGTGCCGCCACGCGTCCCCTTTTTTATTAGCTAGGAGGCGCCGTGCAGGGTAGCTATTTGAGTACGGGAGGCGTGCGATCAGACCCCTGCGCGTGCTTATCGGGAGGAGAGCCCTTTGACCTCCATCTGCCGTCCACCTCTCTCCCAAGGTACCATTAATGGCGCCCGAGCCTCTGTTTAATGGCGTGGCAATGTCTCACTCGACTGAGATTTAAGAGAGAAAAAAGAAAATCTGAAAAGAAAATTTTGCACGGATCTTGATGTAAGATCCGACGGACCTATATAGCATCTACTGCGACTTATAGCAAGACTGATGAATATATATAAGGACGACGAGAGTGGATAATAATTGTCTTACATAATTAGGAAGATAATTAAAAAAGCCACATGCGGCTACGCCCGAAATACACAAGGGCAAAAGAATAAGGAAGACGCATACAACGATCTGGCTCGCTGATCTCTACTTTCTTTATGCGCTGCAGGTCGCGGAGACTAGTTCTCGCGGCGGGCGATGATCTCTTTCATCAGTTTCATGTCTTTAATACGCTGCTTGGCAGCCTCCATGGATTCCTCCACCAGCCTATTGCGCTCGATGCAGAGCATGGCATTCTCGTCCATAGGTTTCTTGATGATGATGCCCGTCCTCTTCAACACGGCAGCAGTCTCCTCCTCCTGCTTCGCCCTTCCGGCGATCTTTGCCCTCAGCAGGTCGCGCTCGCCCTGGATCTTCGCACTGCCCTCCTCGAGTTGCCCGATGACGTCGGTAGCCTCGTCCTGCATCCTCGCCCAGCCGGAGATCTGATCCATCTGGCTATGGACTATCGCATGCATGCACCTGTAAGAGTCCTCGCCTGCCCACGAGAAATTTTCCCAGGCCGTCGCGGCACGGCGAGACCTCCCTGCTGCTTCGGCGGTGCGGCGGGACATCTCTGCTGCTTCTGCGGCATGGCCGGACGAGTCTGCTACATCGACGGCGCGACGGGACCTCCGTGCTGCTTCGGCGGCGCGGCGGGACCTCTATGCTGCTACTGCTGTGCGGCTGGACATGTCTGCTGCTTTCGCGGCGAGGCGGGACATCTCTCGTGCTTCCTCTTCCATGCTCACCTCTCCCTGGTGGAAACCTCTCGACCCAGAACTCACGCTGGCTATGGCTTGATTGTTTCTTGTGGATGAGGAGTTAAGGAGGAATGTGCAGTCATCTTAGCATAGTAGTATTTATAACCGAGTACTACTAATACGCTCCAAAGTGGGAAACCGTTTAGGTTGTGATCGGTGTGAACAGGTTTGCAATTAAATATAGCGTGGTGGTAGTAGTAATTTGGAATGTCATGAGACGCGCTCAAGATTTATTGACGGTTCTAGTTTTGAAGTGCGGCACTATTCCCGGATGGCGTAACGTCGGCACGTTTTCTCGGCCGTGGTGTAGCATATGCCATGGTACTACTAGTTCTTTTTCTACTGCTGTGTACGTGCAAAAACTGGCACCATCGGATACATATCTTACGCTTGGCGTTCGACAGGAATAGCCTCGTGGCGAGCTATAGACTAGTCTTTTTTCAGACGCATTACACCTATCTCTCGGGACTTCTCGCACGCACCATCACTGCTCCCTAGGCCGATGCCACCCACATACAGTTGTACTCTGAGAAGAGGTGCACGCACGCACTTGTCCTCTCTCACACACGCATCTGTAGCTACGAATTGTAGTGTTCTCAACCATCCGATTGGCTCTATCATAGGTTTCACGTTGCTCCTTGGCCTTGAGATTGAGATGTTTTAAACGCGGAGGCTAAGATGGAGGCGCGAGGTTTTGGTTAATGTGCGGGCCGCACACGGCACCAACACGACACGAGCTTCGTCTGCCTGGTGCGCATGCAGTCGGGTGAGTTGTCCAAGTATAGACACAACCAGGCCCTCGTTGGTATCCGCGCCTCGACTTTGGCTGGTCATAGTGGAGAGTAACATAGACCAGTTACTAGTCTATGTTACTAGTACCTTCATAGTGGGTAGTGTCATATAGTATATGCATAGTTTTGCTCCATGGCGCAATCCATCGATACTACTACTGTACAAATGTATACATTTTTTAAAAGGCTAGAGGGCGGGGCAGTCTAGCTTGGTCCTTTTCACGAGAGGCGAGGGCCTTTGTGATTTGACGGCTCATTACTGCTGGAAGGCGGGGCCTTGTGATTTGACTGCTCGTATAAATGTGCCGACGACCTGAGGAGGAGCAAAGAACCGTGCGGTATACTCAAGTTTTCCACTGGAGTACGACGGAGGAGCACGAAACACGGCAGCCCAGTGCCATATCCTCTACTCTCTACTCTTATTATATATTACTAGCAAGAGGCATTGTTCTATTGGCGATAAAGAATGATCTAATTTGCTAGTCATCTCATTTTTAGCATTGTTCTATTCATGCCTCGCAGAGAAGGTGACACGTGCGGCGAAACACCCGAAGCAAAATAAGAAACACAGGAGCAAAAGAAGAAGGAGGATTATCACCCCAAAAAAAGAAGGAAGACGCACACACAAGTCTGGGGCGCTGCTCTCACTACATGAAGGGTTGCTGGCCGCGGAGTCGTAACTGCTTCTTCATCGCCTCCACGACCTCCATCTCCTTGCGCGTCTCCTCCGCCATCTTCATCATTGTGTCCATGACGCGGGATTTCTCGACGCGAGCCTTCATCATCTGTTCCACGGCCGCATTACGTACCTTGACAGCAGCCGGGTGCTCGATGCGGAGCTTCGCCAACTCCTCCTTCTGTTCCATGACGAGGGCCTGCAACATCTTCATCGAGGAACTACTATTCTCATGCAGCTTCTTCCAGCCGGCGTTCTCCTCCTTCAGCAGGTCGAGCTCGTGGCAGAGCTTCGCGTTGTCCTCCTGAAGTTGCAGGATTTCGCCGGTCGCCTTCTTCTCCGAGGCAATGCTCTTCTTCAGCAGCATCACCAAGCCGGCGGTCAACTCCCCCTGCTCATTGAGCTCAGCGGGCATGTCGTCGAGGCTCTCCTTCAGCAGCTCCACCAAGCCGTGGATGAACTCCTTCTGCTTATTGAGGTGCTTATTGAGCTGATCGGGCATGCCGTCGAGGGATAACGACTCCAGCGCCGCCAGCTCGGCATGTTCGCCTCCGCGTCTAGGGCGCTCCTGGGAGCCATCGCCTGCCCGTGAGAGATCTTTCGAGGTCTCTGCGTGGCGGCGAGCCCTCTCTTTTTTTCCGCAGCCTTGGTTGCCGCTCCCTTGTTACGAGTAGTTCTCGACCTAGAGCTCTGCACACCGGCCATGGCAAGGACGGACGAAGAAGCAGGACTTATGAGGAGGAAGGTAGAGTAATTTTCGGTTAGGTAGTTCCCCTTTTTATAACCTAAGTACTAGCACTAGTACTAAAACCTGCATAGTGGGAACACGTTCAGGTTTGGTACGTACTGGTAGGTGTGAGCAGGCTTGCACTTAATTGTAGCACTAGTACTTTCGAATGTGATGGGAACAAGGTAAAGATTAATTGATGGTTTTTGGTTTCGAGGCCCGAAACGGCTCCCGATGAGTTTAGTGGAACATAAATTTCAAGTAGACTGCACTGCTCAGATGCGTAAATATTATGTTACTGTCAAAAATTGGCACAAAATACGAAGGAGACCAATGGAAGTACTACTAGCAACCCATGATTTAACTACTCGCATGCGCGCAGTGGAGTAGTAATGTCTTTCTTCCGCCCTCACGTCCACTCAATTTGCATGCGCTGTATTAATTGACCATCAATGAAGTGAAGGACTTTACACGCGTCAAATTATCACATGGGGTGGATCTTGGTACAAAATTGCGTCCGCCCGTGTACCCGCGTGTGCGTGCGAGGGAATGAGTGCGTGCGTGGCGTGCGTGCACATCTTCGCTTCGTGCATGTACCGCCAGTGCGGCTCAGGGAGGACGAGTACATTCTTCTGGAACCAGCAGCACGTCACTGTGATCAATCCACACAAGGATGTCGCGACAACGCCTCCACATGTGCCACGTGCCCACGTGGCTTCATGAACTGTAAGAGAGACACTGTGTAGCGTGCCATTGTGTTTTGCACATACTCGAAGTACTAGTAAGGTACACGTGCATTGCACGCGTCAGATTTTGCAACCAAATTACGAATAAATACCACACTGTAGCATGTAAGCTCTGAGTCATATATGCCTGATGTAGACCTTCGTTTAATTCTTATAGTTCATCTCATTCAAAATCAATTAGTTTTTATAAAAAACCTAGGGCCTCTTTGATTCGTAGGATTTCCAAAACGCGGGAATAGGAAGAACATGGGATTAGAGTGGAATGTCGTCTTGAATCCTACAGGATGGTACAAGTGTTTGATTGTGCATAGAAAAAATGCAGAATTCTTTCAAAGACATTTGAGTGGATGGGATGTTTCCTATGAAATCTAGTGCAAATGAATCATATGGAAAAAATTCCTATGGTTTACAATCCTACGAATCAAACAACCAAGATAGGAAAAATTCCTAAGGATTAGAATCCTCCAAAATTCCTTCGAGAATCCTTTGAATCAAAGAAGCCCTTAATCTATTTTATGATTCATGGAATTGTGCATTGTAAAGCATAAAGTACAAACAAAGAATGGCAATTCAACTAGAAAAAAAGTTTGGGCAGTTACGATACGGAAGATTCTAGAACAAAGGAGAACCACTGTTGTTTTGAGATTTGTGCATTATGCTTAAGTTCAACCATGGGGTCTGCTAGATTGTACATGTGGCAAAATCCGGTGGGGGGCTAGAAGATGGTGCGAGGGGCCGAGTGGAGGGAGACTATGAAGGAGTGCACAACTGCGAGATCGATATTCAGAGAGAGGGGCGAGAACGTGCGCTGTTGCGCAGTGGCGGAGCCATGAAAAATGTCCCATGAGCTAGGGGGCCAAGCATTGCTAATCCTTTACGAGGAGGGCCAATTCATCAACTTAAACCATTTTTACCAGCAATTGTCTAATGATCACATTCATATTAGCCTCGATATATAGTGATGTTAGGGGGGCAGGGCCCTTGCTGCCCCCTGTCTTGGCCAGTGTGCGCGCGTCTGAGAGATGAAGCGGAAGGCATGGATGATGAGAGGGGGGCGTTGGATATATAATTAATGTGGGTGTATTAGCTATATATGTAATCCTATATAGAGAGGTATAGATTGATCGATGTGGACATGGGAAAGAGGGTGAGACCTCACTAGATATATAGATTGATCGGTTTATGTGGAAAACTATGAAAGACCTAGCTATATATACACACACACACATAGAGGAACATCGATCGTTACGCATGCACGTCGGAGATAAAGAATGCCCGATATGATGGAGAGGGGGATGTGTGTGTGTGTGTCTTCATGGGAGACCGACCTGAAGAAAAAGATTGCATGTGTGCGATGGATAATGCCGACTGGTAGTGTGTGTGCATGCATGCACGAGAGAAAGTTAGTGGTACAATTATAAAGAGAAGACAAATGTGTGGGTGTAAAAGACTAGGTGAGGTCATAATCAATGTAAAGTTGAATTCAAATATTTGAATAAGAGATCATGATGTTTGAAACCAATGCATGCATGAATATAACGGAGATCTGCGCGGTGTGGTTTGGAAATGAGCATGTTGCAATTTATACACATCGAACAAGGTCTGATTGGTTTGAATTTGAGATACCGATGTGAAACACCCCGGATGTAACTTTCCATATTTGTAACTCCGAATCTTGCCTTTTCCGGCTATGTGTTATGATATTCCCTCCGTGGTCGGGTTTTGTTTTTCGTTTTGCATTTTGTTCATGTCATGCATCTCATTTCATGTCATCATGTGCATTGCATTTGCATACGTGTTCGTCTCATGCATCCGAGCATTTTCCCCGTTGTCCGTTTTGCAATCCGGCACTCCCACCTCCTCCGGTGCACCCCTCTTGTTTTCTTTCGTGAGCGGGTGTCAAACGTTCTCGGAATGGACCGAGGCTTGTCAAGTGGCCTTGGTATACCACCGGTAGACCACCGGTCAAGTTTCGTTCCATTTGGAGGTCGTTTGGTACTCCAACGGTTAACCGGGCAACTGCAAAGTCCGTTTGTGTGTTCCAGCAAAACCCCCTCTCTAAACAGCCCAAAACCCAGCAAACTCACTTCCATGCTCTAGGTCGTTCGATCACGATCGTGTGGAAGAAAACCGCACCTCATTTGGAGCCTCCTAGCTCCCTCTACCTATATATTTGCACCTCCCCCCGAAAATCTCGGATCCCGAAACCCTAGCCATCTCCCTCTCCGCGGCCGGACGCGTCCGCCGCCGCCGGACTAACCAGCGCCGCCGCGCCCGGCCAATCAGGGGCTGCCACGTGGACCACGGCCACCGCGCGCGCCGCGGCCCGCCGAAGCCCGTGGCCGGCCCTCCTGAGCCCGCGCCCCGCGCCTCTTCTCCGCCCGACGGGCCCCGCGCCGCCGCCGCCCTTGTGCGCCTCGCCGCCCCCGCAGCTCCCCCGCCGCCTGCCGGACTCTGCCGGCGCCGCCGCCCGCTCCCGCGGGACCCGTGCCGCACCGCCCGGGGTCGCCGCCCCTCTCCTCCGCCTCCTCCCGAGCTTCCCCGAGCGGTCGCCGGCCGCCGCCGTCCGCTGCTCCGGCGAGCCGCCCCGTCGAGCTCGCGTCCCGGCCAGATCCAATCGAGCACCAGGTTGACTTTCTCTTCTCCCCCGAAATATTTCCAAGTCCTAATATTTTACAGTACTTGCCTATGTTCAGTGCATAATAACTCTCTGCATATAGCACTGTTTCGCGCGTGTAATATATCGAAATGTTCGTCTCGTGATGCTCTTCATTTTTGTTCCATTGCATCATATTCATTTGAGTCCATCTTGATGCCCAAATCTCTGGTGCAAGAGTGCTAGTTGCTGTTATCTGCTGTTACTTATAAAGACTTGAGGTTTTGTTATTTTTGTTGCATTTAATCTGTACATCTTATGGGCATGAGCTCTACATGTGTTTTGTTGTATGCCATGCCATCTTTACAGAGGTGTATGCCATGTATTTTTGTGATCTCTGTGGTGACTAGCAAAAGCATTCAAACTAGGCTCCGTAATGTTTCTTATTTCAGAGACAGTAAATTTAGCAAGTCTTTGTCTGCCGTTATTTTGTTGCTATGTATCCATGTGGCTACAGAGAGATCCATGCTTATTTTGGAGATGTTCAATAAGGATGTTTTGTAGATATTGTTGTAATTGATCCATTCCTTCCCTTTTTTGCAATTATGGAGTGCAATAGCATGACTTAATCTTGCTCTACTTTTGCTATAAAATATTTCTGGCAGATTGTTAACATGATATTCAATATTTGCCAAGCTTGTTGTAGTTGATCCATACATGCTATGTATTTGTTCTTGCCATGGATAGCTTCATAAACATGCCATCTTGCTGTAGGTATGCTTTTTTTGTCATGCGTTGCTCTGTAGTGAGTGCGTCAAGCTCACCAAGAGGCCTTCATATTGTTGTTTCTGAAACCTATTAACGAAACTAGCTATGTTTACATGGTTGCCATCATATCTTCTAGTCCTTTTTGGCTTATGGTTAGTAAGGGACTTTTGTCATATGCATTAAGTAGAATACTGCCATGCCTTGATTTGCTATTTTAAGTTCCTGTAGCATGTTGTTTCCGTGCTCTGAACATTGCTACCTGATGATGTTTCAGGCATGTCCAGTAATTTCACAAAGTCTGTGTACCTGTTATCTTTTGCACTTTTCCCATGCCTGTTTGAACCTGCTGTGGTGTGATCTAGCCGTAGCTCAGTGTTCATCTTTTTTCAAGCATCTCCTGTAAATTACTGTGTGTGTAGCCGTGATGGTCTCTTCTCGGCGGAGTCCGGGAAGTGAACACGGTTTGAGTTATGAATGACGTAAGTAGGAGTTCAGGATCACTTCTTGGTCATTACTAGATGACGACCGTTCCGTTGCTTCTCTTCTCGCTCTCTTTTGCGTATGTTAGTCACCATATATGCTTAAAGCCTGCTGCAGCTCCACCTCATTACACCATCCTTTCCTATTAGCTTAAATAGTCTTGATCTCGCGGGTGTGAGATTGCTGAGTCCTCGTGACTCACAGATTCTACCAAAACAGTTGCAGGTGCCGACGATGCCAGTGCAGATGATGGGATCGACCTCAAGTGGGAGTTCGACGAGGAACGTGGTCGTTACTATGTGTCTTTTGCAGATGATCAGTAGTGGAGCCCAGTTGGGTCGATCGAGGATCTAGCATTTGGGGTTATCTTATTTTCATATGGATTTTGACCGTAGTCGATCTATGTGTGTATTTTGGTTGATGTATGAATTATATTAATTTATTGTGTGAAGTGGCGATTGTAAGCCAACTCTCGTTATCCCATTCTTATTCATTACATGGGATTGTGTGAAGATGACCCTTCTTGCGACAAAACCACAATGCGGTTATGCCTCTGAAACCTGTTAACGAAACTTGCTATGTTTACATGGTTGCCATCATATCTTCTGGTCCTTTTTGGCTTATGGCCAGTAAGGGACTTTTGTCATATGCATTAAGTAGAATACTGCCATGCCTTGATTTGCTATGTTAAGTTCCTGTAGCATGTTGTTTTCGTGCTCTGAACATTGCTACCTGATGCTGTTTCAGGCATGTCCAGTAATTTCACAAAGTCTGTGTACCTGTTATCTTTTGCACTTTTGCCATGCTTGTTTGAACCTGCTGTGGTGTGATCTAGCCGTAGCTCAGTGTTCATCTTTTGTCAAGCATCTCCTGTAGATTACTGCCATATGCTTTGTTGCTATGTTGTGGTGCTGTAGCATTGTTACTTGTTGCATTTTAAGTGCTACATGTTGTTAATCACAGATGCGTGTCATTCTTATTTTGTTTGCCATTTGCAAACCGTGCATCCGTTTTCGGTGATCTTTATATCGATTTCGACCGAAATCATCTCATCTTTCCAGTGGCATGCTTGGTTTTCCAAGTTACTGCCTTGTTCATCATTTTCCTTCCGGAGCACGCATATGCATCGCATATCATATCTTGCATATCATTCATGTATTGCATCATGTTGCTTGTGCATTTCCCGTGATTGATTGTGGTTCCATTGCTTGTGTTCTTGTCTTGGTTAGAGCCGGGAGACGAGTTCGTGAACGAGGAACCTGTTGAGTACGCTTACGAGGATCAAGCTTTCGACAACTCTGAGAACCTTGCAGGCAAGATGACCATACCCTCGAAATCACTTATATCTTTGCTTTGCTAGTTGTCCGTTCTATTGCCATGCTGCGCTACCTACCACTTGCTATATCATGCCTCCCATATTGCCATGTCAGACCCTAACCATCTTTTCCTAGCAAACCGTTGTTTGGCTAAGTTACCGCTTTTGCTCAGCCCTTCTTATAGCGTTGCTAGTTGCAGGTGAAGTTGAAGTTTGTTCCATGTTGGAACATGGAGATGTTGGGATATCGCAATATCTCTTATTATATTGATGCATCTATATATTTGGTAAAGGGTGGAAGGCTCGGCCTTATGCCTGGTGTTTTGTTCCACTCTTGCCGCCCTAGTTTCCGTCATACCGGTATTATGTTCCTTGAGTTTGCGTTCCTTACGCGGTTGGGTGATTTATGGGACCCCCTTGACAGTTCGCCTTGAATAAAACTCCTCCAGCAAGGCCCAACCTTGGTTTTACCATTTGCCACCTAAGCCTTTTCCCCCAGGTTTTCGCGAGCCCGAGGGTCATCTTATTTTAACCCCCGGGCCAGTGTTCCTCTGAGTGCTGGTCCAAACTAGAGCACCGTGCGGGACCGTCCCTTGGCAACTTGGGTTATGTTGGTACCTGTACACTTCGCTTATCCGGTGTGCCCTGAGAACGAGATATGTGCCGCTCCTATCGGGATTTGTCGGCACATTCGGGCGGCTTTGCTGGTCTTGTTTTACCATTGTCGAAATGTCTTGTAAACCGGGATTCCGAGACTGATCGGGTCTTTCCGGGAGGAGGCTTATCCTTCATTAACCGTGAGAGCTTATGACGGGCTAAGTTGGGACACCCCTGCAGGGTATTATCTTTCGAAAGCCGTGCCCACGGTTATGAGGCAGATGCGAATTTGTTAATGTCCGGTTGTAGAGAACTTGTCACTTGACTTATTTAAAATACATCAACCGTGTGTGTAGCCGTGATGGTCTCTTCTCGGCGGAGTCCGGGAAGTGAACACGGTTTGAGTTATGAATGACGTAAGTAGGAGTTCAGGATCACTTCTTGGTCATTACTAGATGACGACCGTTCCGTTGCTTCTCTTCTCGCTCTCTTTTGCGTATGTTAGTCACCATATATGCTTAGTGCCTGCTGCAGCTCCACTTCATTACACCATCCTTTCCTATTAGCTTAAATAGTCTTGATCTCACGGGTGTGAGATTGCTGAGCCCTCGTGACTCACAGATTCTACCAAAACAGTTGCAGGTGCCGACGATGCCAGTGCAGATGATGGGATCGACCTCAAGTGGGAGTTCGACGAGGAACGTGGTCGTTACTATGTGTCTTTTGCGGATGATCAGTAGTGGAGCCCAGTTGGGTCGATCGAGGATCTAGCATTTGGGGTTATCTTATTTTCATATGGATTTTGACCGTAGTCGGTCTATGTGTGTATTTTGGTTGATGTATGAATTATATTAATTTATTGTGTGAAGTGGCGATTGTAAGCCAACTCTCGTTATCCCATTCTTATTCATTACATGGGATTGTGTGAAGATGACCCTTCTTGCGACAAAACCACAATGCGGTTATGCCTCTGAAACCTGTTAACGAAACTTGCTATGTTTACATGGTTGCCATCATATCTTCTGGTCCTTTTTGGCTTATGGTCAGTAAGGGACTTTTGTCATATGCATTAAGTAGAATACTGCCATGCCTTCATTTGCTATGTTAAGTTCCCGTAGCATGTTGTTTTCGTGCTCTGAACATTGCTACCTGATGCTGTTTCAGGCATGTCCAGTAATTTCACAAAGTCTGTGTACCTGTTATCTTTTGCACTTTTGCCATGCTTGTTTGAACCTGCTGTGGTGTGATCTAGCCGTAGCTCAGTGTTCATATTTTGTCAAGCATCTCCTGTAGATTACTGCCATATGCTTTGTTGCTTTGTTGGGGTGTTGTAGCATTGTTACTTGTTGCATTTTATGTGCTATCATGCTGTTAATCACAGATTCGTGTCATTCTTGTTTTGCTTGCCATTTGCAAAGCGTGCATCCGTTTCCGGTGATCTTTATATCGATTTCGACCGAAATCATCTCAGCTTTCTAGTGGCATGCTTGGTTTGCCAAGTTACTGCCTTGTTCATCATTTTCCTTCCGGGGCACGCATATGCATCGCATATCATATCTTGCATATCATTCATGTATTGCATCATGTTGCTTGTGTATTTCCCGTGATTGATTGTGGTTCCATTGCTTGTGTTCTTGTCTTGGGTAGATCCGGGAGACGAGTTCATGAACGAGGAACCTGTTGAGTACGCTTACGAGGATCAAGCTTTCGACAACTCTGAGAACCTTGTAGGCAAGATGACCATACCCTCGAAATCACTTATATCTTTGCTTTGCTAGTTGTTCGTTCTATTGCCATGCTGCGCTACCTACCACTTGCTATATCATGCCTCCCATATTGCCATGTTAGCCCCTAACCATCTTTTCCTAGCAAACCGTTTTTTGGCTAAGTTACCGCTTTTGCTCAGCCCTTCTTATAGCGTTGCTAGTTGCAGGTGAAGTTGAAGTTTGTTCCATGTTGGAACATGGAGATGTTGGGATATCACAATATCTCTTATTATATTAATGCATCTATATATTTGGTAAAGGGTGGAAGGCTCGGCCTTATGCCTGGTGTTTTGTTCCACTCTTGCCGCCCTAGTTTCCGTCATACCGGTATTATGTTCCTTGAGTTTGCGTTCCTTACGCGGTTGGGTGATTTATGGGACCCCCTTGACAGTTCGCCTTGAATAAAACTCCTCCAGCAAGGCCCAACCTTGGTTTTACCATTTTCCACCTAAGCCTTTTCCCCCGGGTTTTCGCGAGCCCGATGGTCATCTTATTTTAACCCCCGGGCCAGTGTTCCTCTGAGTGCTGGTCCAAACTAGAGCATCGTGCGGGACCGTCCCTTGGCAACTTGGGTTATGTTGGTACCTGTACGCTTCGCTTATCCGGTGTGCCCTGTGAACGAGATATGTGCAGCTCGTATCGGGATTTGTCGGCACATTCAGGCGGCTTTGCTGGTCTTGTTTTACGATTGTCGAAATGTCTTGTAAACCGGGATTCTGAGACTGATCGGGTCTTTCCGGGAGAAGGTTTATCCTTCGTTAACCATGAGAGCTTATGATGGGCTAAGTTGGGACACCCCTGCAGGGTATTATCTTTCGAAAGCCGTGCCCGCGGTTATGAGGCAGATGGGAATTTGTTTTTTTTTGACTGGGAACTGTAGGGGAAACCCCCACAGCATATCAATACTTTATTGAGAAAAAGTGATACAGTACAAGTACAAAGGGGGATTACAAGAGGTAATCAAAGTAAGCTAGGGGAAGAAGGAGAAAAAACAAGTTAAAAGATACAGACCATTGGCCTCAAGGTGGCAGAAATGAAATCCAGCGAAGAATATCATCTTTGTAGGCAGCTTTCACTCTATATTGCATCAAGCTGATGTCATGGATGAATGCAGATCTCCATTTATTAAATCTAGCTCTCTCATGCCTGAAGACCTTAGCGTTCCTGATGATCCAGATATTCCAGCAAGCAATGAACACCACTTCGGTGAAGAAGGGCTTCCTAAAACTCCTGCTAGCATTAAGAACCAAATGAGCCATGGAGTCACCAGAAGACCAATCAATTTGCAGATAGTTCCAAACTCTGACACTAAAGTTGCAATTAAAGAACAGATGATCCCTTGTTTCCCTAGTCTGCAAAGGACAAAGGACACAGTTTACTCCATCCTCGAAATGCCAATGCCTCCTATCCACCATGTCCTTGGTGTTCAACCTGTCCATAATAAGCATCCAAGCAAAAACTTTGATTTTCATTGTACAAGAGGACTTCCAGATCCAAGTTGTCAAAGGGTTGAAAGATGCTGATGCAAAAGTATGTGAGTAAAACAACTTTGGTGAGTATCCCTTGGCAGTGCCCTTCCAAAACCAAATATCCTTGGACCCAGGTGTTCTATTAAGGCCACCCAACATGGACTGGAGAATAGTCAGATCATCAAAAGCCTGGCTGGACAAAGGAAGGTGGAAGTGCTGGAAAATATCCCGTGAGTCCAAGAACTCAAGAATAGTGACCTAGGGGTCCATAACATAGGAATAGAGCCTGGGAAATCTGAGTTGAAGGCTAGACACCTGACCATCAAACTGCAAGTTATCTGACCACATGAGGGCAGTGTCCCCTGCATTAATCTGAACCCAAGCACACTCCCTAAAATGATGCATGACCTTGCAAATATCCTTCCACTAGAATGAGCCACAATCAGAAGTTCCCTGGGGGACCCTATTATGATAGTAGGTATCCCAAATTAAAGAAACCCAAGGGAGATCCTTTTTATTAAGGAAGTTATTTGCATGTTTGATCAGAAGTGCAACGTTCTGAGAACCAAGGTTGAGAATACCAAGACCTCCCCTGTTTTTTGGCCTGCAAATAAGGTCCCACGCAGCTAGGGAGGGGGCAGGCTGACCCCTATTCCTCCTCCAGAGGCATTGTCTCTGGATTCTCTCCAATTGTTTAAGAATTCCAGCTGGGACAGCCAAACTGCAAAGGAAGAAAATGGGCATAGATGACAGAGCAGAGTTAAGAAACTGCAGCCTTTCCCCCTGATTCAAATAAGATGAACTAGTTGTCATTCTCCTCTCCATGAAATCAACCAATGGCATAAAATCCACCATTTTAGGCCTTGTAGTTCCCACTGGCAACCCAAGGTAGGTAAATGGCATTTTCCCAATCTGGCAGCCAAATGCAGAAGCTAATTCAGTCATGACAGCAGTGTCCACATTGATGGGAATAATAAAGGATTTGTGATAGTTCACATCCAGACCAGTGGACACAAAGAAGACCCTAAGCATATCCTTGAGAGCTATAAGATGGTCCTTGTCCGCAGGCAAGATAATAAGGGTGCGATCAACATACTGAATCACGGGGTAATCCTGATCATGAAAAGGTATAGGTAACTGAAGAATGCCCCTTCTGAACATGTCATTGATTACAGTCTGCAGGAGATCAGCAGCTAGGACAAAAAGGAGGGGAGAGACTGGATCACCCTGTCTGACACCCTTTTTGCACCAGAACTTCCTACCAGGGACTCCATTAAGCAGAACAGATGAGGTACCTGTGGATAGAAGTTGCTTCATCCAAAGGATCCACTTCTCATTAAAGCCCTTATATCTCAAAATTTGCACAATGGCTTCATGCTCAAGGGAGTCAAAAGCCTTTTCAAAATCCAACTTTAGAATCACAATAGGTCTCTTGGACTGGTGGCACTGGTGTAAATACTCAAAGGTCCACCCAATAAAATCTTGAATTGTTCTGCTTTTTATGAAACCATATTGGTTCTTGTGGACACACTGCATAATCACCTCTTGAAACCTATTGGCTGCCATCTTAGACAAGAACTTAAGACCCATTCCTGTTAAAGAGATAGGTCTGAAGTCACCCACCTCCTCAGGGGAGGGCTTCTTAGGCACCAGAGTTATGTAAGAGTCATTGATATTTTCCAGATGAGCAGTACCCTCAAATAAAGCCTGGGCCAGTTCATAAAAATCCTGAGAAATTATGTGCTAGCACCTTTTGAAGAAAAGACCATTAAAACCATCTGGACCTGGACCTTTATCAACTGGCATATGCTTGATAATCATGTCCATTTCCTCCTTCTCAAAAGGCTTAGTGAGAACATCCAATCCCACAACTGGTTCAATGAGGGAAGAAAGATCAAAACCCATGTTAATTCCCCTGGAAGAACCCATTCTGTTTTTAAAACAATTCCAGATAATACCCTCCATTTGTGAATGATCAGTCATCACAGTACCATCAGGCAATTTTAAGCTAGCAATAGAATTCCTTCGATACCTCTCCGTGGCCATAACATGAAAGAACTTGGTGTTCTCACCACCCACTTTTATGTATCTGATATTACATCTTTTCCTCCAATAGAGACATTGAAGGTGGAGCAATTTCTCTACATGGGTTTTAACCACTATCCTGAAATTGGATTCATGTCTGTAGAGTGTTCTATATTCCTCAAGCTCATCCAAGAGCAGGATAACACTATTGCATTTACAAATTAGAGTTTTCAGTTTGGAAATGTTCTTCTGCCATCTCTTGAGAGACATTCTCAGGGACTTAAATTTGTCAGCTATCCTGGCAGTAATATGGCCCTTTCTGGATTGTTTCTGCCATGAGGAATCAACACAGTCCATAAAACCCTCCAACTCCAACCAATAATTCTCAAACCTAAAGATATTAGACTTGGGAATAGAAGTTTTGATTGTAACCATACAAGGCACATGGTCAGAAGCAGTTCTGGCAAGAGGTAGCACCTCAGTCATGGGATAATCAGATATCCAATCAACAGAAGTGAAGAACCAGTCTAGCTGCTCAAGGAGTAGAGTATCCTGCATAATGGACCAAGTGTAGGACCTTCCTTTGATGGGCAATTCCAAAAGGCCGAGGTGTCCAATAATCTCATTAAAGATGAACATGTCATTCAAATCACCACCAGGTAGATTTCTGTTATCCACAGAACGTAAGAAATTAAAATCCCCCAGTAACAGCCAATTCTCATCCACGGGAATGTTCAGGTGATACAACCAGGTTACAAAATTATCCCTAGCTTCCCCCTGACAAGGACCATAAACCACCACAAGAGTCCACCGCTCATTGTTTTGCCTATAAACAAACTCGATCACCACTGCAAATTGTTGGACTTGCAATAAAGTCCCACCAAATATAGACGAGTTCCAAACAACTAGAATTCCACCAGAGGCCCCCAAGGAAGGAGAGAAAGCAAAGCTGTCAAATCTCTTGGGGCAAAAGCTTTTAATCATTCTGGAATCGAATGAAGCACATTTAGTTTCTTGCAGACAAGCAATAGCACAGTGACTTTCGTCAATCTTTTGTCTAACAGCTCTTTGCCTAGCCTCAGAGTTTAAACCCCTGACATTCCAGCACAGGACATTCCAGTTTCTACAGTGATTATTCATAAAGAAATATCATAAACAAGTCTCCCATGCACATGACACACAATGTCAGATGCCCAAAAGCACATAATAGTTCCGAACCAACATTATTACATATCCAAGGATCGGAAAATGAAAACCAAACGCATAAAGCAGATTTATGGGCTTGCCAAACCCAGCAGAAGAAGAGCACACTATTCATTGGAGGCTTGATTTGCAGCAGCAGCAGGGTCCACCATAAGTGCATCCTCCGTGAGCAGAGTTGCATCAATCTCCAGCTCCTTGCCAATAGCTTGCAGATGACTGATGGGAGTAGGTGGAGGAGCATCTCCAAATGCAGGGTCATCAGACATCTCTGCAGAAAGGGGCTTGGCCTTGGGCTTCTTCTTCTTGGGCTGCAGAACCAGCTCATGGAAAGTGGGCTTAAACCCATCACGCTGGGCCGAACTTCTGGTACACCTTCAAACAGATGTTTCAACAAGAGGCGTTGGCGCCAGAGTTTTGTGTGGCCTCCTCGTAGGTACACGCGCAAGAGGAGAAGGGACAACAGGCGCAGCCCTCTCAGCATCATCCACAAATAACGCTCTAGCCATAGGTCGGGCAGGTACCGGCTCCTTCCATGTCAGCAAAGGAAGATCATCTTGCTGGAAAGCAAAGTCCCAGTTTCTCTTGGTCAAAATGACAGGCGACAGGGGTTTAGGCAGCAGAGGTTTTGGCACCTCAAACACCATTGGAGCATTCAGCAGGTTTTCAAACAAGCGCCTCCAAATCATTTCAGGCGGCAGAGGGGGACCAAAGGGGATCTTAACCGCAGGCTGATCCAAAGCTTGGACATCAAAAAGAGGAGGTTGATAGACCACAATTGCCCAGTTACTAGCATCCTCCAGGTCCGGTGCAATCTCCATCAGATCATTCAGGTTGTCAGGTGGAGCCCCATCAATGAGAACGATAGGTGCAGGGGGCCCCTGAGGTTGAGCTTCAGAACTTTGGTGAGCCGAACTGGGTTGAGCCGAGGCATTCAACACCATGGATTCTTGATCCTCTACAGCAGGCTCCGCAGCAGGTTCCTCCCAGTTTCCCCAATTGTCCTCATGCACCTCATTATGTGCAGGTTCAGGCGGAGGTGGCGGCACATCGTTCCACCCCAGAGCCGGGAATGGAGGCAGAATAAAAGGTGGCATCTCCGGGAAGGGTACACCAGGCAGGGGATGAGGATTGCCATTGATGGGCATCCAGTCTTCATCTTGGGGCATCTGTTCAGCAAATTGGCCCCAAGGATATACAGAGGCGCCGTCCAAGACACCCTGGCACCACCCCAGGCAGCATAATCCATGAGCACCACATCTCTTGGCACCAAAATATCTGATGGAAAAGACGCAAAGACCAAAGTGCGCACAAGGTATGGATCCTCACTAATCCAATGATGAAACTTCCCAAATGTGTTGACCTCTACCCGAATACTATCCTCATTGCGAAGATCAAGCGGAATCCCCAAGAACATGAGCAGTCCCTGACGGAAACCCTGAGCACCTCTAAAAGATTCACCCTCATCGTGTTTCATAAAACGCACAAAACGATCATTGCCAAGAGGTTGGAGCGGCATCTGAAGAAGAGAAAACCTGACTGCAGCATCCCGAAGCTCAAAAAGACCCACCGATCTAATCCAAGGCTGAGCAGACCTCACCAACACCCCATGAGCTTGCAACCATTGAACCACTTCCTCTCTAGCAGCACCAATCTGATCGGGAGGGGGGATGGGCATTACCTCAGCTAGCATGAACTCCTCATGGCGGCGCACAAGTGGGGTATGTGGCGTCACATAGGTCCGAGGGAAACGAGCATCACCGCCATCCACAATGTGATGGCCAGCCGGCACATACAGCAAGGGGTCGAGAGGGAAGTTGGCCATCGGAGGGGTACAACCAGGGCTGGAAGCAGACGGCGAGAACTCCGGCGGAGGAGGGGTCTCGGGCGGCGCGGTCAAAGGTGTTTTGGGACCAGGACTGATGGAACAGGGCGAAGCAGTAAATGTGGAAGTGCAAGAGGAGTCCAAGTTTGGTAAAAGCTGTGTCAGAGAGATATTCTCGGTGGGAGCTGAGCGATCCTCGGAAGTTGCAACGTTACCGGGTTTCGGTTTCCAAACCAGACCCAAAATCCTTGCAAACTTGTTGCAATCCTTTTTACCATGCCCCACCCGCAGATAAGAGGTACAATGTAGTTTAGACGTGCACGCCGCAGCAAAATGGCCCTTAGACAAGCAAATCTGACACGTTAAAATTTCGTCCACCATACCCGATACCAAGTTATCAAAATCTTCTTCTGCTTGCTGAGAGGAAGGAATGGAAGGCCCAGAAGATAACACCGGCTCCACTTGGACCGTGGAACGTGAAGATGACGGCCCAACATGGGATGGCACGTCCACATTCGGAGAGCCAAAATTTCCGCCCGAGATAGACGGCGACCCATCCGCAGCTGTTTGAAGATCCCTAACCGTTCCAAAAGAAATGGAGGGGGTAGTCGACGTCCACCGGAGTTCAGCCGGCGGTGGGGGATGGATGACCACCCTTTCATGCGCAGAAAGCATGTACCCCGCATCCTCAACAGTTTGAATGCAATTTTGCATGGCCGGATAACGATAACCACGACAAGCAGGATAATTCTGGAACTTTGAAAATGAAAGCTTCTTGGCAGGGGCATGAGATGATCTTATCGAAGATTTACGGGGCTTGGTGTGCATAGCCAACATGCCAAGGGTAGCTCGACGTTTGGAAGGACTAACAATGATCCACTCGGCATCACATTCCAATTTCCAAAGTTTAAACTCACGGCCCCAATTTGGGCCACCATTACCCCAAAGATGAAAGAAACATTTAAAATGATCACAAGAGAAAGAACGGAGCTTGAGAATGATCAAAGCCACAGCCTTGCAAGAAACTTGAAAACCAAAAACCCTATCCTTGATCATAAAAACCATGAACTCAATAGCAGAACCTCTGATGGCCGCCTCAAGTGCCGCTGCCACCGAATCCTCAGTCAAACGAAAATCGTGCCGGCCAAAAGAAATTACCATGGTGAAGAAGCCCGTGTCATCCATGGGGTGCACCGGAAAACCCGTAGATTGAAAAACCTTTTCCGCAAAAACCAGACCCTTGGAGAAGTCCAAGCCAAGGGTGGATCCATCAGCAGAACCCATGGAGATGGGAATTAGGACGTAGATCTCAGTGCCCCGGAGAGATCTAATGGAGAGGAAATGAAATTTGGTGGCTAGGGGAGGAGATCACCGGAGGTGGTGGCGATCGCCGGGGTGGGGGTGGGAGCGCCTATCATCGAGCTTGTCGCCTCAGATGGGAATTTGTTAATGTCCGGTTGTAGAGAACCTGTCACTTGACTTATTTAAAATACATCAACCATGTGTGTAGCCGTGATGGTCTCTTCTCGGCGGAGTCCGGGAAGTGAACACGGTTTGAGTTATGAATGACGTAAGTAGGAGTTCAGGATCACTTCTTGGTCATTACTAGATGACCACCGTTCCGTTGCTTCTCTTCTCGCTCTCTTTTGCGTATGTTAGTCACCATATATGCTTAGTGCCTGCTGCAGCTCCACCTCATTACACCATCCTTTCCTATTAGCTTAAATAGTCTTGATCTCGCGGGTGTGAGATTGCTGAGCCCTCGTGACTCACAGATTCTACCAAAACAGTTGCAGGTGCCGACGATGCGAGTGCAGATGATGGGATCGACCTCAAGTGGGAGTTCGACGAGGAACATGGTCGTTACTATGTGTCTTTTCCGGATGATCAGTAGTGGAGCCCAGTTGGGTCGATCGGGGATCTAGCATTTGGGGTTATCTTATTTTCATATGGATTTTGACCGTAGTCGGTCTATGTGTGTATTTTGGTTGATGTATGAATTATATTAATGTATTGTGTGAAGTGGCGATTATAAGCCAACTCTCGTTATCACATTCTTGTTCATTACATGGGATTGTGTGAAGATGACCCTTCTTGCGACAAAACTACAATGCGGTTATGCCTCTGAAACCTGTTAACGAAACTTGCTATGTTTACATGGTTGCCATCATATCTTCTGGTCCTTTTTGGCTTATGGTTAGTAAGGGACTTTTGTCATATGCATTAAGTAAAATACTGCCATGCCTTGATTTGCTATTTTAAGTTCCTGTAGCATGTTGTTTTCGTGCTCTGAACATTGCTACCTGATGCTGTTTTAGGCATGTCCAGTAATTTCACAAAGTCTGTGTACCTGTTATCTTTTGCACTTTTGCTAAGCTTGTTTGAACCTGCTGTGCTGTGATCTAGCCGTAGCTCAGTGTTCATCTTTTGTCAAGCATCTCCTGTAGATTACTGCCATATGCTTTGTTGCTATGTTGGGGTGCTGTAGCATTGTTACTTGTTGCATTTTAAGTGCTATCATGCTGTCAATCACAGATTCATGTCATTCTTATTTTGCTTGCCATTTGCAAACCGTGCATCCGTTTCCGGTGATCTTTATATCGATTTCGACCGAAATCATCTCATCTTTCCAGTGGCATGCTTGGTTTGCCAAGTTACTGCCTTGTACATCATTTTCCTTCCGGAGCACGCATATGCATCGCAAATCATATCTTGCATATCATTCATGTATTGCATCATGTTGCTTGTGCATTTCCCGTGATTGATTGTGGTTCCATTGCTTGTGTTCTTGTCTTGGGTAGAGCCGGGAGATGAGTTCGTGAACGAGGAACCTGTTGAGTACGCTTACGAGGATCAAGCTTTCGACAACTCTGAGAACCTTGCAGGCAAGATGACCATACCCTCGAAATCACTTATATCTTTGTTTTGCTAGTTGTTCGTTCTATTGCCATGCTGCGCTACCTACCACTTGCTATATCATGCCTCCCATATTGCCATGTCAGCCCCTAACCATCTTTTCCTAGCAAACCGTTGTTTGGCTAAGTTACCGCTTTTGCTCAGCCCTTCTTATAGCATTGCTAGTTGCAGGTGAAATTGAAGTTTGTTCCATGTTGGAACATGGAGATGTTGGGATATCACAATATCTCTTATTATATTAATGCATCTCTATATATGGTAAAGGGTGGAAGGCTCGGCCTTATGCCTGGTGTTTTCTTCCACTCTTGCCGCCCTAGTTTCCGTCATACCGGTATTATGTTCCTCGAGTTTGCGTTTCTTACGCGGTTGGGTGATTTATGGGACCCCCTTGACAGTTCGCCTTGAATAAAACTCCTCCAGCAAGGCCCAGCCTTGGTTTTACAATTTGCCACCTAAGCCTTTTCCCCCGGGTTTTCGCGAGCCCGAGGGTCATCTTATTTTAACCCCCGGGCCAGTGTTCCTCTGAGTGCTGGTCCAAACTAGAGCACCATGCGGGACCGTCCCTTGGCAACTTGGGTTATGTTGGTACCTGTACGCTTCGCTTATCCGGTGTGCCCTGAGAACGAGATATGTGCAGCTCCTATCGGGATTTGTCGGCACATTCGGGCGGCTTTGCTGGTCTTGTTTTACCATTGTCGAAATGTCTTGTAAACCGGGATGCCGAGACTGATCGGGTCTTTCCGGGAGAAGGTTTATCCTTCGTTAACCGTGAGAGCTTATGATGGGCTAAGTTGGGACACCCCTGCAGGGTATTATCTTTCGGAAGTCGTGCCCGCGGTTATGAGGCAGATGGGAATTTGTTAATGTCCGGTTGTAGAGAACTTGTCACTTGACTTATTTAAAATACATCAACCGTGTGTGTAGCCCTGATGGTCTCTTCTCGGCGGAGTCCGGGAAGTGAACACGGTTTGAGTTATGAATGACGTAAGTAGGAGTTCAGGATCACTTCTTGGTCATTACTAGATGACGACCGTTCCGTTGCTTCTCTTCTCGCTCTCTTTTGCGTATGTTAGTCACCATATATGCTTAGTGCCTGCTGCAGCTCCACCTCATTACACCATCCTTTCCTATTAGCTTAAATAGTCTTGATCTCGCGGGTGTGAGATTGCTGAGTCCTCGTGACTCATAGATTCTACCAAAACAGTTGCAGGTGCCGACGATGCCAGTGCAGATGATGGGATCGACCTCAAGTGGGAGTTCGACGAGGAACGTGGTCGTTACTATGTGTCTTTTCCGGATGATCAGTAGTGGAGCCCAGTTGGGTCGATCGGGGATCTAGCATTTGGGGTTATCTTATTTTCATATGGATTTTGACCGTAGTCAGTCTATGTGTGTATTTTGGTTGATGTATGAATTATATTAATGTATTGTGTGAAGTGGCGATTGTAAGCCAACTCTCGTTATCCCATTCTTGTTCATTACATGGGATTGTGTGAAGATGACCCTTCTTGCGACAAAACCACAATGCGGTTATGCCTCTAAGTCGTGCCTCGACACGTGGTAGATATAGCCGCATCGTGGGCGTTACACGATGGCAGACATCGTTTGGCCACATTGCATCCGTGCATGGACAAACTATTCTAATTGGAGATGATGGGTGGCTTTCGCATCACATATCTATATCTTTACCCCTATATATATATTATATTTTATATTTTTTATATAGTGTGCGGATAACTTTAACTTTGAAAGATGGTCGTTTGATGAGGCCAATCCGATGGTGCAGAGCTGGCAAATTTGAGCACTACTGGCCACTGGATATCATCTAGATTCCACCAGATTTTGCCACATGTACAATCTAGAAGACTCTATGGTTGAACTTAAGCATAATGCACAAACTCAAAACACAAGCACTTCTTCTTTGTTCTAGAATCTTCCGTATAAGAATTGCCGAAATGTTTTTCTACATGATTTGTTTTTACTTTATGCCTTACAACGCACAATTCCATGAATCTTAAAATAGATTAGCTTTCTTATAAAAACTAGATGATTTTGAATGAAATGAACTATAAGAATTAAACGAACATCTACATCATGCATATATGACTCAAAGCTTACATGCTATAATGTGGTATTTATTCATAATTTGGTGCCAAATCTCATGCGTGCAATGCACGTGTACCTTACTAGTCTAAATGGTGTCTGTGTGTGTGTTGTGTGTGTTAAACACATTGTACTTAGTATATCATACTAGTCTAAATTGTCTTTTTTTCTTTTGGGTACACGTTAAGCTTGTTCTCCCAAAATTTCAAGCCGCGCCTTGTTATGCCGAAATTTCAAGCTAGCGCCTCTGTCTATCGTGCTGCGAAACTCCCGCCTCTTCAACCCGCGCCTTCTTAGCCCGAAATATTTAAGATATATCTTTGTCTCGTTGTGCTCCGACAACTCCCTCCATCTCAACCCGCGCCTTGCTATTCCAAAATTACAACGCGCGCGAAAACTCCCACCTCCTGTGAAATCCCAACATGCGAAATGCCCGTGATACCCCTGAACCGAAAGAACCGCCTCAAATCGGTGGGGGTACTTTCGTAACTTACCCCACATTTCGGACAAGCGCGTCCCTAAGCCATGGTTCCCCACTCCCATCACATCCACCCACCCATTCGTACACCGAGGTCGGGAAAACCCGCGAAGCCCCACACCCTCCTCCGTCCACCACCCAGCCGGAGCCTCTTCCCCGACGATGTCGTCCACAGCAACACCTCGACGTCCCTCATCCACCATACTAGAAGAGGATCCGTCGTTGATCTGGTCGTCCCACCGGTTCAGCCACCCCGTCCTCCACCTCCAAGGAGCTGCCCCGACGTTCCCCTCGTCTTTCGCGCCACCTCCATTCCCACACCGCCGTCTTCACCTGCACCACCGGAAGAGCATCAGCATCACCGTTTCCTCGGATGAAGCTGCGGCCTAATCGGCGCCACCAAAGAGGTTGTACACTAATCGCCGCATTTTCTTCTTTTATTCGATCTCACGGTGCTGCCGGCGCTCGGTCCCGAGCCTACACGGCGCAGCTCCATCCACCGCGGCGTCGCCGGCCACTTCCTCCACGGTGTCGCTCCCTCAGCGGTGACGTCCACATCAGTAGGAGCTGCTGCTGCTTTAGCTCTCGCTCACGCTGCTGCTCTGCTTTTACTCTCGGTCCCCTACCTGGTCTGCTCTTGCTCTTGCTCTTGCTCGCGCTGCTGCTCTCGCTCTTGCTCTTGCTTGCGATGCTGCTCTGATTTAGCTACACTTCAGTCGACTGAATCGACTTTTGGGTCAGTCGATTTTCAGGGGGTGGGGGGCTCGCCGTAGTTAAGGAAGAACCAGCCGCAGCGGGGAGGGGGGCTCGCCGGAGAAGTACCCCACTATCTATCTTAGGGTTCAGGGTGGGGCGATGGTCGCCGGCGGTGGGGCGGTGGCGTGGGGATCGCCGAAGAAAAAGCTCGGCACGGGGGGGCCTAGAGGGATGGCCGGGGCAGCGGCGGACCGGCGGTGGGGAGTGTATTCGGGGCGGGCGGGGCGGCGCACCGCCGGCCGCGGGCGGCGGGGGGCGCCTGTTTGGCCGATGGTGGCTGGCGGCTCAGGGGGGTGGAGGTTGAAGATGAACTGCAGGCCCTTGATTTCGCATCCAACGGCTGCAAAATCGACTGACCAGAGATGAAGAAGTAAGTCAATTGACGTGTAGCCTCACCTCTAGTGTGTTCAGTTTCGACAGTAAAATTCAGTTTCGACAGCAAAATTCAGTTTCGACAGCAAAATTCAGTTTCGACAGTTAAGTTCAGTTTCGACAGTTAAATTCAGTTTCGACAGTTAAGTTCAGAGATGAGCGGCTGATGTATACATCTAACACTTTGTGGTTATGTATTTTACGTCATCTATTGGAGATGCTATTAGAATTCCACTCAGGTTAACATTGTCTCTCTTGTCCTGCTTCAGCCTCGGCGTCGTACAACTCACCGGAGCTCCTCCAACGACGAAACCCTCCATCACACCAGAGCAGTACCTCGGGCTCCATCTCTAGACGCCTAAGATCTTCTTCCCCTCCTCTGACAGCCAAGTTAGCCGGAGCATCCTCACCGGCCAACCCAATCACGCTGAGATCGACATTGCTTCACCAAAGAGGTTGTACACTTGTTGCATATCTTTTTTACTCTACATGTTATATATATTGTCCACTGAGCACACGGAGTAACGAGAAATACGATTATTTTATCCTACTATATGACAAGCAGTGAGGTACCAGGCAACATAGCTATCTGTGATGGACTCTCTTGAATGCCATCATTATTTATCTCTGCGAGTTTGAGATGTGCATTTGTTGATGGCCCTGGGAGTTGAGCTAGTAGGGCAGTGGCCTGGGTCCAAAGTAATAGAAGTAGCACAAAAACATTTTTTTAGTGTAGGCTTTTCCTTGCTCAAGCCTGCCTACTGGAATCGCCAGTGCTTGAAAGGAAAAGTGAATGAAAAACATAGGAATTGGAAAGTTTCGTATGGTACTACTTTTCATGAATTTGGTGCAAAGGAATGGAGCAAAGGAAAACTGTAGGATTTGTTCCTTTAGTTTCTCCTTGAAAGAAAAACCGTAGGAATTTTAGTTTCCACTTATCCTCCTTTTCAAATTCCTATTCATGATGCACAAGACTAAGAGATAGTAGCATAATAGCATTATAATCGTACATTTTCTTGTGGTTTGACTTAATCTCACCATGCTTCTTTGCAGCCTGTGATCTTCCAATTCTTGTGAACCAAACACCCAGATTGGCAGAAATCTTGTGTTTTTAAATTCCCTGTTTTGCACGTGCATTCCTATCCTATTCATGTCTATTTCCTATCCCTGCATTGTTAGAATCCTCAAATTCAAACAAGCCCTTACACAATTACTTCTATTACAGATATGTGTCAAAGAAAACCTTGTGTGGTTTGTCCTGCTCCTGCGGTGCTGTGTTCCACCCCAGCTCAGCTGCTCCAACGACGGAAGGGTTCAGCACAGCAGGGATCCGCTCTCCAGACTGTCTTTCGCCGCCTCAGATCTTCTTCCCCGCAGCCAGTAGCCACGACAACTGCATTACCATCATCAACTGAGCAGATGACCTTGAGGACTACACGCAAGAGAGGTCGCACTCTTCCTTGTCTGCTTAGATTATGCATCGCTTAATATGATGACATGCTACTTTATCATCGTGTTCACCTATTAGACTCCAAGTTAGGTCCAAACTTATGCTGAAACTTGAGTTTTTAAATGGTTGTGGGTTACATATTGGGGCAGCAATCAGTACTATCTGTCTACTATCTGGTTAATCTCGGGTGTCTACTATGAGTTTCACGTTGGGTGCAAACAAACATTAAAGGAGCCATTATCTGTATTTTTTAACTAAAGTTATTATCTGCCTGCTATCATTGGTTTTGGGTCTATCCATAGTTTGCTACCATCACTCTGGATTTGTGCATGCACTCCTTACATAATCTCACTATGTTTTATTCCTATGCATGTCAGTTATTGTACACAATGGAACTAAACATGTAGAGCAAAAGAGACGAGCCTTGTGTGGCAACAAAATTTCATGCAGACGTCGCTCCATGGTGGGCGCAAAGGCAGCCCCCTCTACCCATTTCGGATCGTAATCAAGAGGAAGATAACTGTTATGAGAGGGATTCAGAAGCAGAAGACCACTCCTATTTACCCCATGAGGTCTCACTACAGGAATCAGCTATTTTGCCGTCTGCCACGGCGGATGGCAAAGGCATGAACGGCGGACGGCAAAGGCCTTTGCCGTCAGCGGCGGACGGCAAAAGGCTTCGGCAAAGTAGGCTACGGTAAACAACTACTTTGCCGTCTGCTTCCTGGCGGCTGACGGCAAAGGCCCTTTGCCGTCTGCCGTGGACGGCAAAGAGAGCGGACGGCAATAATTGCGCTGTCAGTCTGTTAAGTGGCTAACGGCAGGCCTTTGCCGTCCGCCCCTGACGGCAAACTTTCTAATGCCTTTGCCATCCGCCGCTGATGGCAAACTTTCTAGTGTCTTTGCCGTCCGCCTTATGATGTCATCTACACGTCACTACATGGCAGGCCTATGCCGTCCGCCGCTGACGGCAAAATTGTTTACTCTTTGCCGTCTGCCACTGTAGGCAAACTGAACAAATGGGTCAGCTCCCAGAAAGCACAGTTGGCTGCCATGTGGCTTCTTTGCCGTCTGCGGCTGACGGCAAAGAGCCCGTTGCCGTCGGTGGCAGACGGCAAAGAGCCTGCATATTGGCTCTTTTTCTGTTTTTTATTAAATCCAACAATTTTCACAGCAAATATATATGACATATATAGATATATTTCACAGGCATTCATATCACAAAATTCCATCCATAAACAAAGTTCCTTCATACATAAACAAAGTTCCATCCATAAACAAAGTTCCTTCATACATAAACAAAGTTCCTTCATACATAAACAAAGTTCCATTCATATCACAAAGAGCCTTCATACATAAACAAAGTTCCATCCATACATAAACAAGAAGACTAGAACAAGAAGAGTAGCTTCCATGAAGTGAATGAAATCTGCAAAATGGCAAAATAAGAAAGTTAGAAATAGGTGACTAGAACAAGAAGAGTAGAACAAGAAGAAGACTAGAACAAGAAGAGTAGAACAAGAAGAAGACTAGAACAAGAAGAGTATGTCATTTATGAGCTAACTTACGTGAAATGGATCATATATGAGCTAACTAAGTTGAAATGGGTCGTTTATGAGCTAGCTAAGGTGAAATGGATCATTTATGAGCTAACTTAGTTGAAATGGGTCGTTTATGAGCTAACTAAGGTCAATGGATCGTTTTTGAGGTAACTAAGGTGAAATGGATCGTTTTTTAGCTCACTTAGGTGAAATGGATCATTTATGAGCTAACTTAGTTGAAATGGATCGTTTTTGAGCTAACTTAGGTGAAATGGATCATTTAAGAGCTAATTTAGGTGAAATGGATCGTTTTTTTAGCTAACTTGGTGAAATGGATCGTTTATGAGCTAAATTAGTTGAAATGGATCGTTTATGAGATAACCTAGGTAAGATGGGTCATTTTGGAGTTAACCTAGGTGAAATGGGTCATTTTAAAGCTAACGTAGGTAAAATGGATCATTTAGGAGCTAATCTAGGTAAAATGGGTCATTCTTTAGCTAACTTGGATGAACTGGATCATTTATAAGCTAACCTAGGTAAAATGGGTCATTTTAGAGCTAACTTAGGTAAAATGGATCGTCTATGAGCTAACTAAGCTAATTATGCAATTTTTGACATAAGTAAGCTAAGTACAGATCGTTTTAGAGCTAACTTAGGTAAAATGGATGGTTTTGGAGGTCAGTAAGCTTATTAAGTCATTTTGGAGGAGAAGAAGCATAGTCTAGGTCATTATGGTAAGCATTGGAGGAAATAAAGCTAAGTCTAGGTCTTTATGCATGTGTTAAGCAAAACACTAGATAAACTTACCAAGATCCAGGAGGTGTAGGAGCGGGCTGGCTCGTGTCAGTAGCTGGAGAAGGATCGTGCGATGCTTGTCTGGAGTTACGCTGCACCGATGATCATTTCCAATGTCTTGTTAGCATGATGACACTCAAATGTTAAGACTAGCAAGTAATGTCCATTCAAATAAAACTCACCGTGGTCCCAGGAGCAATCACTGGCATCGGCGGAGCGGTCTGACATGTCTTCTCGCACACAGACTGCACATTTGGTTTTGACGACTCAGTCATACTAGTTAGTAATGAGACAAACACTACATGAATGTTCTGGCTAATCTACAGAAGAAACTTACCACATGGAGCTCGTACATGGCCCTTGCCTGCATGTCATTTCGTGCCCTCTCCTCCTCCATCATCTTTGTCGTCCTCTCCTCCAACTCCCGCTGCCTCTCCGCCGCCTCCGCCAGAAGTTTCTCCGTTCTATCTCTCTCACTCTGTGCAGTAGCCTGCAACACCACTCACATGACCATTTGTAATCATTGATGGAAGTGCACACAATGTAATGGAGAAAGATAACTGAGTACGTATCACTAACCTTGATGGCGAGTTGCACTGGCCGTTCACGAGGCCTTATCTCAGGAGCGGAGCTCGACTGGCGCGCCTTGATCTCCGGGAGAGTGCTAGGACAACGGATAAGTCCATCTCCAATGGCTATGGAGCCATGGGACCTCCCGCCACCAGATATCATCACCAGCTCTGGATCAATGGGACCCTGGCTCGGGTTAAAGTCCTCCCCTTTCCTCGCCTTCCCCTCATCTCTATATCTCACGAGCTTGTTGTGGGAGGAGATGTTGGTGAAGTTGTTTGCATCATCGAGGTCAGACTGAGAGAGAGCCTTGACTTTCTTGAAAGAGGCAGTGTGGGCCATGGCATACAGGTCGTACACCTCTGGCACCTTATCCACCTTATTGTGGCGTGCCTGAAAGAGAGAAACAATGTAAATTAGTAATTAAAGGGCTCAAGCTAGCATGATGAATGAATTGCATGAATCATGAAGCAAACCACATACCCAGTTGCGCCCGAACTGATATAAGTTGGAGCTGCCTTGATGGTGTGGCACACCTTCCATTTGGTCACATTTGTCCTTGGCCTCGTTTGGAGGGCTAGCCATTCTTTTGAGCACCACTCATCGACCAACACCTCCCAACAATCCATCCGATCCGCACACCATCTCGGAGGCGCCTAAGTTAGCAAATAGAAACTTGAGCGCTAAGGCTAAGAATTACTAAATGAAGGAACTTAAGTAGAAGGCCTTAAGAATTACCTTCATGTACTGCTCCTTACTCAGGAACTTATCGCGGCACGCCGGCTTGGCCTTCTTGATACCACGCAAGGCGTAGTAGTCTCGAACAGCCTGCACCCGAGCCTCGTGCCGTAAGTTCTGGAGTAGGCGCTTGCAGACGTTCTCGATAACATGTGCCGCGTCCTCCTCGTATCCCTCCTCACACCTGTAGAATGTCTGCAATCAAATGAGACAATATTGATTAGTACAATTAATAACTAGCTAGTTGAAGATTTTTAAATGTGTAAAGGAGAAATTACCCAGAACTTTCTGATCACCATGTCTGCCCTTGTGTCGCACACGACACCGTCGATAATCTCATCCGGCGGGGCCGTGGCAGCCACGTAGTGCTCCCAGCTCAATCCAAGCTCTGGAAGCCGACCCTCACCAGGCAACGTGACAAACCCCGGGAAGTTTTGCCGGCAAAGAACTCCAAGGACGGAGTTGGGCCGGCGGACACTATGATGGTGATCCCAACCCCTGCAGCATGACAAGGCCAACGCATTAGTTATTTGAAGAAACGTGAATGCAGAAGGTACAAAAATATTAAATGCACTTACGTACCTCTCCCCATCAGGGAAAATCAACCACCTCTGCTCGCGGGTCGCCGGCACGGACGGGAGCCGTGTAGCACCACGCTGGTAGACGGTGCCCCCTCCTCCTCAAGATCAGTCGGCTCCCCGCCATCATCAGCATGGCCACTCGGCTCCTCGGGCTGATCCGGCCAAGTACCCCATCCGGACGTGTGCTCCTCCGGGGTCTCGTGGGCCGAACTCTCATGGGCTGAAGGCCAGTCGACCCGAGGCTCGTGGGCCCAAGACCCGTGGACCGGAGGCTCGTGGACCGGAGTCCGTGTAGCCTCCTCCTCGGACGAGTCCACCCTAGCAGTCACGTGCTCGGGTGAAACAGCTGGGGGTGGCGGCGAGGAAGGCGCCGTAGCAGTCACCCTACCTCCTCTCCCGCGACCACGTGCCCCACCTCCTCTCTTCCTACCTCGTCCCCTGCTGGGCACCGCGGTCGACGAAGAAGGGCCCGGCGGTGTGGCCATACTGTCCAGCAACGCTCGGCGGAGAGGTGCGTCTGGAATGGAAGACCTCAGACCACGCGCCGACGAAGAAGGGGCCTTGGCGCGCTCCCGACCAGCGCCCACCATCTTTCAACACCTGCCATGACAAACAGTAAACGAAATTAGTACAACATAAAAAAAAGACCGACATGAATAATAATATGTGTATCACTTAAGTGTATCATCATCAAGTACAACATAAAAAATTTTAATACCTGACACTACTAATAATCTCGATCAGTATCATCAATAAATGCATAATCATCATCATCACTATAATCAATGACGGGCTCATAGGGTTCAGTGGCATCAACATGTGGAAGGCCACCTTGACGTAATCGGTCAAGCAATGACAGGTCATCCGCAGCAGTAACCTCTTCTTGTTCCGGCTCTTCTTGTTCCTCCTCTGGGGTGATGTCGGATTCACTGTCGCTGTCTACTTCAATGTTTTGGGGTGAAGTATAGCGGTTCTTGAAACGCTTTTTGGAAAGACGTGTCTCTTGGAAGAATTCTCCTTCATATGTGTCTGGGTTAATGTGAGGTTCATAATCCTCTTCCTTTGGGGGAGATAGTCTAGCACGTGGCGGCACTTCATAAACGACATCCCAACCTTTCAGATTTGGATTAGTTTGGCAGGCCCACGGTAGATAGAATACTTGGGTCGCCTGTTGAGCCGTAATATAGACATCAGGAACATCTAAATGGGTGCTTTGGTTGATTTCAACTAGCCCTATATGTTCATGAGTCCTTCTAGTCTCCTTCGGCTGAAACCAATAACATTTGAAGACTACGACATTCGGTGGGTTTTCACCATAGAATAGAAGTTCATAAATTGCTTCAACTCTCCCATAATACTCGGTACCTCCTTCGCCGATAGCAGATACACAACAATTTGTAGACTTTCGGTCGGCCATAGATAGCTCTTTGCCATAGGTACGAAAGCGATACCCGTTGATGTCGTATTTGTCAAATGAACGGACCTTATAGTCAAAACCATTAGCGACTTGTCTCAATTCGGCGTCCATAGACTCTGAATTAGCCTACAAGTTTAATATGAAAGGATTGTTGCATTACGCACAAATTAGCGAATGAAACCGGGATAGCCGCCTACAAATTAGCCTACAAGTCTAATAGAAATTACCGTTTGTTTGAACCAAGAGATGAAACCGGGATAGCCGCCTCCTTGCTTTGCGAGAAGCTCATACTCTTCGACAGAATCCTTTTGGATCACCGCTCCATACGAGAATAAGGCGACGTATCGACTGTATGAAATATCCAGGAATAAGAGCAGTTCAAAGGAAATAGAAGTTGCGAAACTATGTACCGAGAACTTACTCGATGTACGGCCGCACTTCTATCAGGTTGTTGAAGATATACAACGAAATGGTCCGCCATTGTTCGTTATCCAAAGATACTGGATTTGAAACACTGGCTGGTGCGAGATTCCCTTTGAATAGGCTGAGGTTGGATCCACCCGTTTTTAGGGTCGTCAGCATTGTACCGAGGCTTCGGATTATGCAAATGACGATTTTTGGCTTCGTAGTGTGTTGTCACGAAGTTTGCCGCCTCCTCAGTGATGAATGCCTCAGCCATCGATGCTTCAATTCTACGTTTATTTTTACATTTTTGTCGAAGCGTCTTCTGCATCCTCTCAGTTGGGTAGCACCAACGATTTTGCACGGGCCCCCCCAATCTTGCCTCGGTCGGGAGATGCAAAATCAAATGTTGCATTGGATTAAAGAAGCCCGGTGGAAAGATCTTCTCTAACTTGCAGATCAACTCCGGCGCCAACTCTTCCATTTCTTCTAGCACGCCAGGCGATAGTTCTTTCGCACAAAGAACACGGAAGAAATAGCTGAGTTCTGCCAGTACTAGCCATTCATCCTCAGGGATGAAGCCACGCAACATCACCGGCATTACCCGCTCAATCCATATGTGCCAATCATGACTCTTGAGACCAAATATCTTCAATTTATCAAGACTGGCTCCCCTCTGTAGATTCGCTGCATACCCATCGGGGAACATCAACTGCATTTTCACCCACAAGATAATTTCCCTCATAGCTGGCCTTCCAAGATTGAACCATGCCTTTGGCTTCGTCCAGTTCTGCTTTCCTTTCGGTTCTTTCATGTTTTGTAACGGCCTATCACATAGCGCCTCCAGATCGACTCTAGCCTTAGTATTATCCTTTGACTTCCCATCTATGCCGAACAATGTACCAAAAAGTGCCTCGGCGATATTCTTCTCAGTGTGCATCACGTCGATGTTGTGTGGGCAAAGGAGGTCTTTGAAGTAAGGCAGATCCCATAAGCATGTTTTGTGAGTCCAGGCGTGCTTAGAATTATACCCCTTGAAGTACCCTGGACGCTCTGGATCTGGCTCGAGAGCGTTTAACTGATCCAGGGTCTGTTGGCCTGTCAATGCAGGTGGTGCAGAGTTTTTGACAACTCTACCTCTGATGAAGTTCTTGTTGTCTTTCCTGAACTTATGGCGAGGATTCAGGAACTGTCTATGCATGTCGAAGCAAGAAAACTTGCGACCGGCCTGAAGCCAATGAAACTCAAGAGCTCCCTTGCATGTGGGGCACGGGAACCTTCCATGCACACACCAGCCAATGAATAGTGCATACGCCGGCAAGTCATGCGTCGAGTACATGTACCAGACACGCATTATGAAGTTCCGTTTGATATTGGCGTCGTATGTCTTGAACCCATTATCCGAGGCTTCTTGCAATTCGTCCTTAAGCAGCTGCATGTACACATTCATATTTTTCCCCAGATAGTTGGGCCCTGGAATTATTAACGTCAGGAAAATGTTCTTTCTTTGCGTAATCTGTCCGGGGGGAGATTGAGTGGAAAGACAAATACGGGCCAACAACTGTATTGGGCTGCCGTCATACCAAACACACTGAACCCATCCGTGCTGATGCCGACTCTAGGATGCCTCGGATCTGCCGCTTTGTCACCATGTAATTCATCAAACTTTTTCCACGCAACACCATCCGATGTGTGTACAATCATCAGATTCCCATCTGCATCTAGTTCGGTTCTTTTGCCCGTTTTGTGCCATGTCATCTGTCTGGCCGTCTCTTCGACCATGAAAAGACGTTGAAGTCTTGGTACGATTGGCATATACCGCAGAACACTAATGGGGATTTTGGTCTGTGTCTTCTCACCCGTACCGTTGTCTACCACAACATACCTAGAAGACTTGCAAATGGGACAATAGTTCAAGTCCGCATAGTCAAGCCTAAACAAGACACATCCTTTCTCATAGGCTGTCGGAGTAAATGGCCACGGGTAGCCTAACCGACTGCCCCTGGTTCTTCTGAAAAAATTATCAGGCCATCGGGCCTCCAAGCACTCCAAGCATTGGGCCGCCTTCCCTGGCCGGCTACCTCTGAAGCCGACTCCCGGAAGGCGACCCAGCCTCAGTGACCCCTCCCCAGGACGACTACGAGGTGGCCGACTCCAAGAAGCCGGCCAAGAAGGACGCCGACTCCAAGAAGCCGGCCGAGGCCACAACCACCAAAGCTACTCCCACATAATGGCGACAAGATGGGGTGTGGCCACAGTGCGGCCCACTACCCCCGAAGCCCGAGGCGGGCGTGGCTACAGCAGGCCGTACGGGACGGCCGTCTCCCGTGCGGCTCGGCACTGTAGCCATGCCAGCCTCGACATCATCCACGACCGACTCCTGTACGGCCCGCAGGCGCCGGGCCCCTTCCGCCAGAGAGAGGCGCGGAGGCGGCCCGGCCTCCCCCAGCCGGCCAAGGGCGTAGCCGGTCCCCAGAAGCCGGCTACCCCCCTTTCCCGAAGTAGGAGCCCCATTAAGGAGACAAGACGAGGTATGGCTACAGTGAGAGTCCCCGAGGCGGCCCACTGTAGCCACGCTTACCTCGACAAAGCCCTCGTCATCAGAGGCGAGGCTACAGTAAGCAACCGCCGACAAGACCCTAGGCGGTGGGGCCGGCCTGTCGACCAAGAAGCCGGCAGCCGGCGGGACCCACCAGCCGGCGGGACCCAACAGCCCGCGGAGAAGCCGGAGAGCGTAGACACTGACGGCTGGGCCCAGAGCCCAGCCGGATTACCATTGTACCCCGGGGGGTAGGCCTATATAAACCCCCCAGAGCACCCATGCAAAGGGTTGGCTTCTAAGCATAGCACACACACCATAGATAGAGAGAAGCAAGAGCTAGCCTTGTTCTTCTTCTCCCTTGATCCCAATAGCTCTACGAGCGATTGTAGCTACCTTTCTTTGATCTAGTGATCATGCGGAAACCCCGCAGAGCAGGACTAGGGGTGTTATCTCCTCGGAGAGCCCCGAACCTGGGTAAGATCCGCCGGCATGCATGCCTTCGCCTCATCCTGTTTCCAGGCACCGGCGACGTCTTATTGGCTCCCACAATGATAAGCCATCCATTGGCATATGTCGCACCAACCACCCGACATTTGGCACCCACCATGGGGCCAGGTGCACCGTCGTCCGGAGACCTGTTCTGGACGGGAACCCTCTTCCTCCCCCGCGAGCGCAGCCAACATACTACGCCCGATGGCGTTTGCCTCGACGCGCTGCAAGGCGTCGACGACGCCTGCGCAGCGAGCCGCCTCGCCGATCTGCTCGGCGAGACTCGCATCTCCGACGAGCCTGCATCCGACGCAGGCACCGACTACCCCGAGAACCGCCTCGTCAGCCTCCTCGACCAGCTTCACGTCTCCGGCGAGCCTGCTGCAGACATGGAGTCGGTCGGCTCCACCGACCTGATACTCATCGACTCGGACACAGCATCGCTTGACGCCTACCCCTCCGACGTGGTGGTCTTCGACGACCCCCTCCCTCGAGCTGACAGCGGCAGCAGCGCTATCACCGAAGTGCTGGTCATCAGCCACGTCGCCAACTCGGGCGTAGACGCCCACGACGCCCTGCAAGCGGCAATGCACGACCTCTCCGTCCCCATCCCGGCCGACGCCGACGCCGAGATCCTGGAGGCACGCCGCCTTGCCCTCATCGCGGAGGGCCAGAAGATCGCCTCCATGAGACGCCTCACCGAGGCCCACCAGCGCGAAGTTGACCGCGCCGCCTTCGGCACGCCGCCGCCTAGCGGCCCGAGCCGAGCCGGCTTCGTCCAGAAGCGCGGCGCGGCCGTCACCAGCATGCTGGGCGCAGATCGCCCCGTCTACGCCACCCCGCTCGAGAATCTGCGAGCCGCTCAGGCGGCCGCAGAAGAGCTCAATGAGCTGGGAGCCGATGAGCTCCCCTACATGACGAGATGGATCCAGCAGCTGCTCGACGCAGCTGCAGAACGGCACGAAGCCGGCGGCCGTGCTGATAGTCATCCCCCGCGCCGGGAGCACGCCGCGACGTCCCGCTCGCCGACTGCGAGCGGCGCGCGCCAGAAGAAAGACAAGGAGCCGGCTGCCAGCCGCAGCCGGACTCGCATTACCATCGAGCGCGACGCAGAGGGCTGCCCTCGAGCGGTTGAACACCAAAGAAATCTGCCTCCTCCCCCGCCTCGAAGAGAAAGACGCCTCACTCCGCCGCCTATCACACACCCGACCCTTGGCGACCGACTCGGCCGCCGAGAAGGAGTCGGCGAGAACGACGCCCGCCGCAGGATCGACCGCCTTGCTCGGTCCTTGGCATTAGAAGAAGAAGACGATGTCGGCCCGCCATGCTTTGGCCCCCGCATCCGCGACGAGCCCTTCGCCAAAGGGTTCTCGCTCCCCAGAGACACGCCCAAGTACAACGGCTCGGTGAAGCCGGAAGATTGGCTCATCGACTACTCCACGGCCGTCAGCATAGCCAACGGCAATCGGCGCGTCGCCGTGAAGTACGTCCCCCTCATGCTGCAAGGCACTGCGCGCACATGGCTCAACAGCCTCAAGCCCTACAGCATCAACAGTTGGCTGGACTTCACCGAAGTCTTCGTCCGCAACTTCACCAGCACCTACAAGCGGCCTCCCAAGCCTCGCCAGCTCTCCCTCTGCGTCCAAGGGCCCAATGAGTCGACCCGCGACTACCTCACGCGATGGGCCGAGCTCCGCAACTTCTGCGAGGGGGTGCACGAGGTCCAGGCCATCGAGTACTTCACCGCCGGGTGCCGAGAGGGCACCCTCCTCAAGCACCGACTCCTCTGCGACGAGCCGGCTACCCTCAACGAGTTACTGGTCATCGCTGACATGTACGCCACGGCCGACTCCTCAATGAAGACCGAGCTGCGAGTAGACGCCTCGGGGAAGGTGACTACTCCGGCTCCCAAGACGCCGGCTGGCGACCCTAATTGGCGCCCCTACCAGAACGACCACAAGCGCAAGGGCCCCATGCCGACTTCCTCCAGTCGGCAGGTGGCCACAGTTGAAGACGAGCAGCCTGAAGAACGGCCTGCTCCCAAGAAGAAGGGTGGAAGGCCGGCTTGGCAGCCGTCTTTCTCCTACGAACAAGCTCTTGACGCCCCCTGCAAGTTCCACAGCGGCGCGAAGCCGTCCAACCACACAACCCGGAAATGCCATTGGCTCACCCGCATCACCAAGGGCGAGGGAATGCTGCCGCCTCCGCCTCCCGGCCCGCCGTCTCCAGCCCCCAGCTGCCGGCGGCTCGGCCGGCAGTCGGCGCCATCCAAGACAAATTCCTCGAAGAGCATGCCGCCTACGTCGTCTTCACTAGTCAAGCCGACGACAAGCGCAGCCGATGCCGACAGCACCAAGAAGTGAATGCAATCGCCACCAGCGCCCCCGAGTTCATGCACTAGTCAGAAAAGCCAATCAGCTGGAGCCAGGCCGACCACCCAGACGTGATGCCTTCGCCTGGCTTCTATGCAATGGTCTTGGACGTCACCCTCGCGACGGAGAGGCGAGCTGCCAGATTTTCCCACGTCCTGATAGATGGCGGAAGCAGTATCAACATACTGTACCGCGATACCATGGAGAAGCTGAACATCAAAGCAAAGCAGCTCATGCCGAGCCGCACCGTCTTCCATGGTATCGTCCCCGGCCTGTCTTGCTCCCCGATCGGCAAGATCAAAATGGATGTTCTCTTCGGAGACAAAGATCATTTACGCCGAGAAGCAGTATGGTTTGAGGTAGTGGATTTGGAGAGCCCCTATCATGCACTGCTTGGCCGACCTGCTCTGGCCAAGTTCATGGCTGTGCCCCACTACGCCTACCTGAAGATGAAGATGCCGAGCGCCGAGCTCGAAGGGGATCATCGCGGTAGCCGGCGACTACAAGAAGTCCATCGATGTGCCATGGCCAGTAGCCGGCTGGCCGAGTCCCTCGTGGTGGCAGAGGAGAAGAAGATGTTGGAACGGGTTGTGGCCATGGCCGGCAAGCAGCCGGCCTTATCCCCCAACCCCAAGGATTGTGATGCGCAGGGCTCCTTCCAGCCTGCCAAAGAGACGAAGAAGATATCTCTGGACCCGGAGAACCCGGAGAGGTTCGCTGTCATTGGGGCGAACTTGGACAGTAAATAGGAAGGCGAGCTCGTCGACTTCCTCCGTGAGAATCGAGACATCTTTGCATGGTCCCCAAAGGACATGCCGGGTGTCCCGAAGGAATTCGCTGAGCACAAAATACATGTCCGAGCTGATGCGAAGCTGGTCAAGCAACCCCTCCGCCGACTGTCAGAAGAGAAGCGAAGAATCATGGGAGAAGAGATAGCCCGGCTCCTTGCCGCTGGCTTTATCATGGAAGTGTTCTTTCCAGAATGGCTTGCCAACCCCGTTTTGGTTCTGAAGAAGAATAACAAGTGGCGTATGTGTATAGACTACACTAGTCTGAACAAGGCCTACCCAAAGGATCTGTTTGCTCTGCCACGGATTGACCAAGTGATAGACTCCACAGCCGGATGTGAGCTGTTAAGTTTTTTGGATGCGTACTCAGGGTACCATCAGATCAAGTTGGACCCGGCTGACCGCCTGAAGACTGCCTTCATCACACCCTTTGGAGCTTTCTACTACATGACAATGACATTCGGCTTGAGGAATGCCGGTGCCACTTTTCAGCGTTGCATGCAGAAATGTCTCTTGAAACAACTCGGCAGAAATGCCCACGTCTACATAGACGACATTCTGGTGAAGACAGAGAAGCGCGGTACCTTGCTGGAAGACCTGAAAGAAACATTCGCCAACTTGCGCCGATTCCAGATCAAGCTCAACCCCGAGAAGTGCGTGTTCGGAGTGCCAGCCGGCCAACTGCTAGGCTTCCTGGTCTCTGAACGCGGCATTGAGTGCAACCCCGTCAAGATCAAGGCCATCGAGAGGATGGAGATTCCCACCAAGTTGCGAGATGTGCAGAAGTTCACTGGCTGCTTAGCCTCCCTAAATCGTTTTATCAGCCGACTAGGAGAAAAGGCTCTCCCCTTATACCGACTCATGAAGAAGTCCACTCACTTCGAGTGGAATGATCAAGCCGACCAAGCCTTCCATGAGTTGAAGAAAATGCTGACCACTCCGCCTGTCCTGGCTGCGCCGACTGAGAAGGAGCCCATGCTCCTCTACATCGCCGCGACTAGCCGAGTCGTCAGCACTGTTGTTGTGGTCCAGCGCCCGGAGGAAGGCCGAGCCCAGCTAGTCCAGAGGCCGGTGTACTATCTCAGCGAAGTGCTATCCAGCTCAAAGCAAAACTACCTGGACTACCTGAAGATGTGCTATGGGTTGTACTTCGCTGCCAAGAAACTGAAGCCCTACTTCCAAGAGCACCCCATCACGGTCGTATGCACTGCCCCGCTCGCCGAGATCATAGGCAGCCGAGATGCATCCGGCCGGGTGGCAAAATGGGCCATTGCATTGGCGCCCTACACAATCTTCTATCAACCCCGCACCGCCATCATGTCGCAAGCATTGGCCGACTTCCTCGTCGACTGGGCCGAGACCCAGCACCTACCGCCGGCTCCCGACTCTACCCATTGGCGGATGCACTTTGACGGGTCCAAGATGCGCACCGGCTTGGGAGCCGGCATCGTCCTCACCTCTCCCAAAGGCGACAAGCTCAAGTACACGCTGCAGATCCACTTCGCCGCCTCCAACAACATGGTCGAGTACGAGGCGCTCGTACATGGGCTCCGGCTAGCCAAAGAACTTGGCATACGCCGGATCCTATGCTACGGTGACTCAGACTTGGTGGTCCAGCAATCGTCTGGCGACTGGGATGCCAAGGACGCGAACATGGCGAGCTATCGATTCCTCGTCCAGCAGATAAGCGGATACTTCGAAGGGTGCGAGTTCCTTCACGTGCCAAGGGCCGACAACGACCAAGCAGATGCCCTAGCACGGATCGGCTCCACCCGACAAGCCATACCGACTGGCGTCTCCCTCCAGCGCCTCCTCAAGCCGTCCATCAAGCCGTCTCCAGAGTCGGATTCCATCTTCGTACCGCCTGCGCCAGATATAGCCGGATCCGACTGGAGAAACCCCGCAGGCGGCACGGGGACTTCGACAACCGGCCTGGGGACTGCCGTAGTCGCACCCGGCCCGGGGACTGCAGCAGTCGGCCCGGGGACTGCAACGACACAAGAAGTGGTGGCCGACTCACCCAACCCACCCACCCGAGTCATGGTGGCCACATTAACAGAAGAAGAAGTCACAGCTCCCTCATGGGCCCAGCCCATCCTCAAGTTCCTAGTCAGCAGAGAGCTGCCGGCTGACGAGATCTCAGCAAGACTAGTGCAACGACGAGCCGCAGCATATACAATAATCAACAGAGAGCTTGTGAAGCGCAGCGTCACTGGAGTCTTCCAGCGTTGCGTCGAGCCAGAAAAAGGAGTGGCAATCCTCAAAGACATCCACCAAGGCGAATGCGGCCATCACGCAGCCTCAAGATCCCTCGTGGCCAAGGCTTTTCGCCACGGTTTCTTCTGGCCGACTGCCTTGGAGGATGCTAAAGAAATAGTCAAGAGCTGCAGAGGATGTCAAGTTTTTAGTTCCAAGCAACACCTGCCGGCTTCTGCCCTCAAGACCATTCCCCTCACCTGGCCTTTTGCTGTCTGGGGACTAGACATGGTGGGTCCCTTCAAGACAGCCCGCGGCGGCCTGACACATCTACTTGTTGCTGTGGACAAGTTCACAAAGTGGATTGAAGCAAAGCCAATCAAGAAGCTCAATGGGCCGACTGCCGTAACATTCATCACCGACATTACTACTCGGTACGGCGTGCCGCACAGCATCATCACCGACAACGGCACGAACTTCGCCAAAGGAGCACTGGCACGTTTCTGCGCGACGCAGGGCATCCGACTGGACCTAGCGTCCGTTGCCCACCCGCAGTCAAACGGCCAGGTCGAGCGAGCAAATGGACTCATCCTCTCCGGCATCAAGCCCCGACTGGTTGTACCGCTGGAGCGGTCAGCCGGCTGCTGGCTCGAAGAGTTGCCGGCTGTCCTCTGGAGTCTGCGCACTACACCCAACAAGTCAAACGGCTTCACTCCATTTTTCCTCGTGTACGGTGCCGAGGCTGTCATCCCAACAGACATCGAGTTCGAGTCGCCTCGGATCACCATGTACACGGAGGAGGAGGCCAAAGAAGCAAGCGAAGACGGCGTGGACCTACTGGAAGAAGGCCGGCTGTTAGCACTCAGCCGGTCCGCCATCTACCAGCAAGGGCTGCGCCGCTACTACAACCGCAAGGTCAAGCCAAGATCCTTCCAAGAGGGCGACTTTGTGCTCCGGCTGATCCAGCGAACAGCCGGCCAGCACAAGCTCTCGGCCCATTGGGAAGGCCCCTTCGTCGTCAGCAAGGCACTCGGCAACGACTCCTACTACTTGATCGACGTGCAAAAACCAAGAGCACGCAAGAGAGACGACTCCGGCAAGGAGTCGGAGCGACCATGGAATGCAAACCTCCTGAGATGATTTTACAGTTGAAAGCAGTATGTATCATGCTACCCCTTTTGTATTAAGTACAAACCAACAGGCCCCCCGAACAGTACTCGGGGACTGCCTTTGTTTATCTATGAATGACAAGTGTCATATCCATGAATGTATTATTACATTTGAATTCTTGTCCGGCACCGGGTCCGACCAGTCGGCCCGGGGACTGGCCGCCTTGAGCTATATTAAAAGTTCTTCCCGAAGTCAGAAAAGTAGTGCGCCAGCTCCCAAGTCCTCTCTTGTTGAAAGTCGCAGCTCAAAGAACTGACTGTCCGACTAGCAAGAGGGAAGACAGAAAGGATGCCCACACGAAAAATGCCTAAGGAACAACGAACTTATATAGCAAAAAGACGGCCTCCAAACATGCCTGTCGGCTGCTAGAACAGCCGGCTGGCCGGCTTCCTAAAAAGTTAGCTTTAGTCCAGCAGAGCTAGAGTACTTCCCCCCCCCCCCAATCGGCCAGGCACTCCTCCGGCTACAGATTGCAGAGCAACTGTTTGACTGAGGATGCGGCAACCAAGGGAGGACGGCAAAGGAAAAAGCGGAAGGATAAAAAGCAAAGTACAAGGAAAGGCCAAATGCATGCATAAGTTATATATACATAAAGCCCCCAACAGGATGGCAACAGGCATAAGTTCGCATACACCCAGTGGGTGGAATTGGGCAGATTTAACCAAACATTGTTCTAAAGAGTAACAAGACAGGAAAAGCAAAAGATGGCGGACTAAGGCGCGACATGGAGGCAGAGCTGGTCGGTGAAGGCGGCCTCGCCGGCTGAAGGAGTGGCCGCCTAGCGGGTCTCGGCTTGACCACCACCCACGGCAGGCGACGCACTCGCGCGCGACGTGGTGCTGGAGGTGCGGTCAGGCTGAGGCTGGCTGGCTGCTCCACCAGCCGGCTCGGCGTCTTCACCTTCCTCCTCCTCTTCTTCACCCTCGTCGCTGGAGTCGATCTCCTCCGCCAAGTCTTCGCCATACTCCGGGTTCAGACCGAACCACTCCTCCGGCTGGGCGACACCATTGTCGTCCACCTCGGGGGCGAAGACGCTGGTGTCGGTGTGGTCGGCGATCACCGAAGCCCGCCGGATGATGGCCGGCCGCGCCGGCTCCAGCTCTGTGTCGGCTTGCTGCCGCCAGGTAGCCAACTGATCCAGGCTCAGGCCGGGATACCAGGCCTTGACGAACTCCAGCGCCCGCCTGGCGCCGGAGCGAGCCGCCGAGGCCTTCCAAGCCTCGAAGCGGCCGACTGCCACCTCCAGCCAGTCGGCAGTCCGACTGGGGGTGCGAGGGACCACTTGGACGGGCCAGAGGGCGGCCAAGACCTGCGCCCCGGCACGCTGAAGCCGGCGGAGCAGCCGGTGAGCCGGCTGGATGCGAGCCTGGATCGCCAGGAGTTGTTCCTCCAGCGAGCGGCCGGCGGTTGGCGAGATTTCAAAGCCAGCCTGCCTTCACGCTTGACGACGGGCCTCAATGGTCTGGTTGGCGGCAGTAGAATAGCCAGTGAAATACTCTGCGCAAGAAAGAAGAAGAAAGGAAGAAAAGAACACCAAAATCAGAAAACAAGCCAAAGTGGCAGACGGCAAGAAAGGACGGAGAGCTAGGCGGCTTACCGTCAACCAGATCTTCGATCTGGCCGTAGCCAGAGATCAGAGTCTGCCTGGCCTCAGCCCAGCCTGCCGCCTCCGTCTCGAACTCGGCCTGGAGAGTGGCTTCGCGGTCCTGCACAGCCTTCAGGGCCGCCTTGTGGCCTTCCTCCTGGTCGGCCAGCTTCTTGGCCAGGCGGTCGCGTTCCTGCACCAAGGCGGCGAGCTCGGCATCCTTGGAATGAAGGGTGGTCTGAGACTCCCCCAGCTGTGCCCTCAGACTGGCGTTGGCCGCTGCAGAGACGGCAGGAAAAGAAGAACAGTAAGAAGTCGTCAAGGAAGTTCCGACCCGACTGCTCAGCAGTCGGCCCGAATCTCGGGGACTACACCCAGTGGGTGCGCTGACGCGCCCCCACATGAGATAAAGAACAAGGCACGTACCTCGGCTTTTAGTAAGGTCGGCGGTCTTCTGAGCTAGCTCCCGAGCCTGGGAGTTGAAGGCGGCCGCTAGAAGGTTGTGGTAGTCCTGCAAGATGGACAGAAGACCGAAGTAAGAACAAAAATAGCAAAGACAAATCCACCAAGAAGTTCCAAGCCGCCTGCTCAGCAGCCGACTCGGAACTCGGGGACTACACCCAGTGGGTGCACTGACGCGCCCCCACGGAAGAAATCAAGATCAAAGAGAAATCAAGATCAAAGAGAGATCAAGATCAAGAAGAAGCAAGATGGGAATACTAACCCAGATGGCCGCCCGCGTCGCGTGGAACTCGTCGGTGAACTGCCTCAGCGCCGCGGCTTGGCTTTGGAGCCGGGTCCGGACGTCTTGTGCAGCCACGTTCACCACGGCCGTCCCTCCGCCTGGCGTCCACCCCGAGGTAGCGCTGGCCGCCTCCGCATCTTGGGCCAACGAGCTGGAACCCACGGCCGGCTGTGGCTCCGACGCGGCCTTCTGCGGCTCCGACGCGGCCTTCCCCGCACGCCGGCTCGACGGAATCCGGACCGCCGTCTCAACCCTCACGGTCGGCTCGCCCTCCGCCGACTGTGCAGGCGGCGGATCAGGCCGGTCGCCTTGGGCCACCCCAGTTGGCGGGGTCGGCTCCGGCGCCCTCTCCAAGATAATGACGTCGTCGCCGCTTCCCCCCAGCCCTGGCTGGTCGCCGCTGGCTCCCCCTGGCGAGGGCTCCATGGGCCCTGGCGGCGCAACGCGCAGAGGGGTGACCATCAAGACCTCCCCCGCTACTTCTGCTGCTGGAGCCTCTGCTTGGGCCCTGGCTGCAGCATCGGCGAGTGCCTTCGCAGCCTCCTTCTCCCGTGCCGCCTGGGCGGCGGCCGCCTTCCGCGCCTCCGCCTCCCGCGCCTCTCGCTCCGCCCGCGCCTCCCGCGCGTTCCTTTCTGTCGCCTCCCGAAGGTCGGCGCGGGGGTCCACGCAGCGGGTGGTGCTCCCAGAGCCTCTCGGAGACTCGACGACGGAGCCGGCAGCCGCCCGCTCAAGCGACAACGGAGCTTTGATTATTTGGAGAAAAAAGACAAGGTTTCAGGAACCACCAAGGAAAAGAAAGAAAAAAGAGTATACGAAAAATTCGGACTTATGCCGACACAGTCTGCGGTTGCTTCACCGCCTTCCAGAAGCGAGCCACCTTCACGGCCGCCTCCTCCCGCCTGGTGGCTGCCGCCCCGCCTCTGGGCTTCTTTGTTCGGCTGCCGAACAGACCCTGGGCGGCGCGACGCTTTTGACCTCCGCCCCGAGCAGGCGGCACAGCGGAGGAACCCGCGCCGCGTCCAGATGCCGGCTGGCGGCGCGGGACGACTTCGGCCTCGTCGTCGTCCGGCCAGTCGTCAAAGGTGACTCCGAGCCCGGAGCCGCCTGCTTCGCCGCCGGCTTGGCCACCACCCGGCTCGACGTCGTCGTCCATACCGGCCGCCGCCAGGTCGGGGTCCTCCAGATCGTGTTCGGCCCAGTCGGGGACGAATCGGCGCTCCGCGTCTGACCCGCCGGCCGGCCGAAGCAGAGGGCTCTGTCGAAAAGAAAACCGACTAAGTTAGAGCGGCTAAGAGGAACTCGGCAACGAAGTTGAGAGTAAAAGAAGACATAGGGAGAGCATACCGTGGGCGGTGGATTGGCTCGGCTGTATGGCTCCTTGCCGAATTGCCACTCTTCGGAGAGCTTGCAATTTGCAAGGTAGTTCACCATGTAGGCGACGACCTTGCGCGGCATCTTTTTTTGTGCACATTCGGCTCGGATCGAGCGGGCCGCTCATCTGACAGATCAGATGAGGCCGGCTCTGGAGCGGAAGAACCCGGCGCGTGACGAACGCGGCCAGAAGGTCGGACCCCGTCAGGCCCTCCGACTGAACCATCACCCGCAGTCGGGCGATGGCGGCGTTTCCAGCCCGCGTCAGCGTCACAGCCCGGAAGGACCACTGGGGCAGCCTGCCCGCCGGTGGGCCGGCTACGTAAGCCGGCAGGTTGATGTAGTCGCCCCGTGGGGCGATGTTCCGCACGTAGAAGTACGACTTCTGCCACTTCTTCACCGATTGGATTAGCGGGATGACGGGGAAGGGGTTGTCGGCGGCCGATCTCCGCGACGCGATGAAGGCGCCAGTCTAAGCCGGCACGCCCCGCATGCGCGTGCCCAACTTCGACTGGAAGAACTCCCCCCAGAGCTCAAGGGTGGGGAGGACGCCGAGGTAGCCCTCGCACAGGGTGACGAAGGCGGACAGCAGCACCACCGTGTTGGGGGTGAGATGGTGCGGCTGGAGCTGATAAAATTCGAGCCAGGAGCGGAAGAAGGCGCTCACTGGAAGGCCGATGCCGCGCAAGAAGTGCGAGCGGAAGACCACCCGCTCGCCCTCCTGCGGCTCCGGCCTGATTTCCTTCGCCGGCGTGAGGCGGACCTCCACCTTGTCCGCGCCGGGCAGCCGCCGCGTGTTGCGGAGGAACTCGAAATGGTCTTCGTGCACATTGGAGCCGTCCCAATCCCCGCCATGCTGCTCTACGGCGGGAGGCATGGCCAAAACTAGCGCGGCGGCGGAGGAATGCGCAGTGGAGAGCACGGCGGCGAGGCGCTGTCGCAAGAACGGGAGAACGAGGAAGATGGTGGAAGTAGGAGGAGCGTGCGAGGGCCTGCCGCCCTCCACCTCCCCCTACTTATAGCCTCGCGAAGCGAGGCCGAAGAGGCCGGACGTGGGGAGGAGACGTGGGATTAACTGCACCCATTCCCCCCACGTCTCGCGATTATTGCGCATAAATGCGAGCCGAAACTGCCGCACGGGACGTGCGGGCGGTTTCGAGATGTAGACGATCCGCGCCTGGGCCGAGGCGCGGACGTGGCGGGCCCCCTCTCTGTGGCGACGTCCTGTCACACGCGTGGGCTGGCAGGCTTTCCGGCCAAGAGGGGCCATGTGGTTCGCAGACGGCCAGTGGCCGGCCCGCGACCCGGTGCACGCGCCAGCGGGCTCCCGCCCTCTGACTCCGGAAGATTTCAACTCAGGCGGCGCGCCTGACCAAGGCCAGCTCCCAGCTGCCAGCTTGCTAAGATGGGAAGTTGATCGACCTTCGTAACCCCTACTCCACCTCGAAGCCCAATCAGCTTCGGGGACTACTGTCGGAGTAAATGGCCACGGGTAGCCTAACCGACTGCCCCTGGTTCTTCTGAAAAAATTATCAGGCCTTCGGGTCTCCAAGCACTCCAAGCATTGGGCTGCCTTCCCTGGCCGGCTACCTCTGAAGCCGACTCCCGGAAGGCGATCCAGCCTCAGTAACCCCTCCCCAGGATGACTACGGGGTGGCCGACTCCAAGAAGCCGGCCAAGAAGGACGCCGACTCCAAGAAGCCGGCCGAGGCCACAACCACCAAAGCTACTCCCACATAATGGCGACAAGACGGGGTGTGGCCACAGTGCGGCCCACTACCCCCGAAGCCCGAGGCGGGCGTGGCTACAGGAGGCCGTACGGGACGGCCGTCTCCCGTGCGGCTCGGCACTGTAGCCATGCCAGCCTCGACGTCATCCACGACCGACTCCTGTACGGCCCGCAGGCGCCGGGCCCCTTCCGCCAGAGAGAGGCGCGGAGGCGGCCCGGCCTCCCCTAGTCGGCCAAGGGCGTAGCCGGCCCCCAGAAGCCGGCTACCCCCCTTTCCCGAAGCAGGAGCCCCATTAAGGAGACAAGACGAGGTATGGCTACAGTGAGAGTCCCCGAGGCGGCCCACTGTAGCCACGCTTACCTCGACAAAGCCCTCGTCATCAGAGGCGAGGCTACAGTAAGCAGCCGCCGACAAGACCCTAGGCGGTGGGGCCGGCCTGTCGACCAAGAAGCCGGCAGCCGGCGGGACCCACCAGCCGGCGGAGAAGCCGGCGAGCGTAGACACTGACGGCTGGGCCCAGAGCCCAGCCGGATTACCATTGTACCCCCGGGGGGTAGGCCTATATAAACCCCCCGGAGCACCCATGCAAAGGGTTGGCTTCTAAGCATAGCACACACACCATAGATAGAGAGAAGCAAGAGCTAGCCTTGTTCTTCTTCTCCCTTGATCCCAACAGCTCTAGGAGCGATTGTAGCTACCTTTCTTTGATCTAGTGATCATGCGGAGACCCTGCAGAGCAGGACTAGGGGTGTTATCTCCTCGGAGAGCCCCGAACCTGGGTAAGATCCGCCGGCGTGCATGCCTTCGCCTCATCCCGTTTCCAGGCACCGGCGACGTCTTATTGGCTCCCACAATGATAAGCCATCCATTGGCATATGTTGCACCAACCACCCGACACAGGCATGTATCTTATCATAGGGCATCTTCAGTGCATGGAGGATTTTGTCCGACTGGTACAGGTTTGCAGGCATTACATGGCCTTTGGGTAGAAAGCGTCCAAATACTGTCATCATTGCATCGTAGCATTCTCTGCCCAAGTTGAACTGAGCCTTCAGAGCCATTACTTGTGAGATGGCATCCAACTGACAAAGCTCAGTGTGCTCATGGAGCAGACGTTTTGAAGACTCCAACATTTCATTGAAGGCCTTTGCAGATTCCTCCATCTCCTCGTCCAAATCCCGAGCATCATCGAAGTCTTGCACCATGTTTTCCATCCCGGTACCATGCTCGTCGGTGCGACGACGATCCACCTCAGCTCGATCACATTGGGCAGACTCACCATGAAATGTCCACACCGTATAATCGGGCGTAAAACCACTCTTTTGCAGGTGTTTGCCCATTTCAGCCTCTGTCCTCTTTTCCCAATTGACGCACCATAAACAGGGGCACCAGGTTTTCCTCTGGCCATTTGCAAATGCGGCTCGCACAAACCCCTTGGTTTTTGTGAACCATTCAGTGCTCCATTTGTTCTGACCAGTGTGACCGGTGTACATCCATGCACGATCACTCATCTTGACTTTCAGAGCTACTAGACACACAACAAATATATATATATATATAATTCACCATGTATATATTCATCAGTTGATCTACTTTGTCAATTTTATTACGTCCATGCAACCTACACTCTAATAGGTAATGATAGGTCCTAATCCCACCCGAGTATGTTTAGATTGGGTTCATTTTCCCATGCTATGCTCCGGATCCTACGCAAAATTTCGGCAGCACCTCCCCGCTGTTCTCCTGATACACGTCTCTGCAATAAACAGAGAGGATGTGTACCCGGAGAACAACAGGGGAGGCACTGACGAAATTTATGCGTCGGATCCGGAGCAAAGCATATGGGAAAACGAACCCAATCTAAACATACTCGGGCTGTCCATGGATAGCGTTGGACAATTCGAAAGAATCAAGGTTATAAATATGCAAATTCATGCATATTTATAACTCTGATGCTTTCGAATGGGAGACACATATTGGTTACGCATACTGATGATTCAAGACACATATATAGCTAGCTATCAAGTTTCATCGGAATAGATCAAATAATTAATGGGGAAGGAGGACATGTCATTTGTGCTCACCCACGAACGAAGGGGCAGAGCTCGTCAAACGCACGGCGAGGTCGTCGAACACCAAACCTCGCAGCGATGAAACAACTGCACATTTAAAACTACCCGATCAACACAATTATATATGATGTTTTTCATAACAAAATCGAAAAATATATGACCTAACTAATAATTCACAAATATATGACCCCGTCGGCTTCTGGAAGGCCAAAGAACACCTTTTCGAGAGGTGTCGGGGGTCGGGGTGTCGTGTCGGTGTCGGGGTGCCGTGTCGGGGTCGGGGTCGGGGTCGGGGTCTCGGGTCACGGTGTCGGGTCGGGGTGCCG